>NW_028245037.1:0-165000 GCF_964263255.1 Lissotriton vulgaris
TTTTTAAACCCTCACAGTGACCAAATTGCCATTTTTACAGAGTTTTGATTACTCAAAAGCTTCAATTTTGACCCCTTTGAGGCACAGAAACGACTTTAAAAACACTTATTTTAGTTGAAAAAGTCATAATTCACATCCAACAGTCATTTAGAGTCAAAAGATTAAATATTAAAATTTCATCATTATAGACCATTTTGGGAACGTTCGACAGGTCCGGAGTCATCGTTTTTCATCCGAAAATTTATTTTTTGGACTGTACCAAAAATGATTCAAAATGTCAATTGGATCGTGCCTCATGTTGAATAACCACTTTTTAAACCCTCACAGTGACCAAAATTGCCAATTTTACAGAGTTTTGCTTACTCAAAAGCTTCAATTTTGACCCGTTTCAGGCACAGAAATGACTTTAAACACACTTATTTTAGTTGACAAAGTCATAATTCACATCCAACAGTCATTTACAGTCAAAAGATTAAATGTTAAAATTTCATCCATTTTGACCATTTTGGGATCGTTCGACATGTCCGGAGTCATCGTTTTTCATCCGAAAAATTGATTTTTGGACTGTACCAAAAATGATTCAAAATGTCAATTGGATCGTGCCTCATGTTGAATAACCACTTTTTAAACCCTCACAGTGACCAAAATTGCCAATTTTACAGAGTTTTGCTTACTCAAAAGCTTCAATTTTGACCCATTTCAGGCACAGAAATGACTTTAGACACACTTATTTTAGTTGACAAAGTCATAATTCACATCCAACAGTCATTTAGAGTCAAAAGTATAAATGTTAAAATTTCATCATTATAGACCATTTTGGGATTGTTCGACAGGTCCGGAGTCATCGTTTTTCATCCGAAAATAGATTTTTGGACTGTACCAAAAATGATTCAAAATGTCAATTGGATCGTGCCTCATGTTGAATAACCACTTTTTAAACCCTCAGAGTGACCAAAATTGCCATTTTTACAGAGTTTTGCTTACTCAAAAGCTTCAATTTTGACCCGTTTCAGGCACAGAAATGACTTTAAACACACTTATTTTTAGTTGACAAAGTCATAATTCACATCCAACAGTCATTTACAGTCAAAAGATTAAATGTTAAAATTTCATCCATATTGGCCATTTTAGGATCGTTCGACATGTCCAGAGTCATTGTTTTTCATCCGAAAATTGATTTTTTGGACTGTACCAAAAATGATTCAAAATGTCAATTGGATCGTGCCTCATGTTGAATAACCACTTTTTAAACCCTCAGAGTGACCAAAATTGCCATTTTTACAGAGTTTTGCTTACTCAAAAGCTTCAATTTTGACCCGTTTCAGGCAGAGAAATGACTTTAAACACACTTATTTTAGTTGACAAAGTCATAATTCACATCCAACAGTCATTTACAGTCAAAAGATTAAATGTTAAAATTTCATCCATATTGACCATTTTGGGATCGTTCGACATGTCCGGAGTCATCGTTTTTCATCCGAAAATTGATTTTTTGGACTGTATCAAAAATGTTTCCAAATGTCAATTGGATCGTGCCTCATGCTGAATAACCACTTTTTAAACCCTCACAGTGACCAAAATTGCCATTTTAACAGAGTTTTGATTACTCAAAAGCTTCAATTTTGACCCCTTTGAGGCACAGAAACAACTTTAAACACACTTATTTTAGTTGACAAAAGTCATAATTCACATCCAACAGTCATTTAGAGTCAAAAGATTAAATGTTAACATTTCATCATTATAGACCATTTTGGGAACGTTCGACAGGTCCGGAGTCATTGTTTTTCATCCGAAAATTTATTTTTTGGACTGTACCAAAAATGATTCAAAATGTCAATTGGATCGTGCCTCATGTTGAATAACCACTTTTTAAACCCTCACAGTGACCAAAATTGCCATTTTTACAGAGTTTTGCTTACTCAAAAGCTTCAATTTTGACCCGTTTCAGGCACAGAAATGACTTTAAACACACTTATTTTAGTTGACAAAGTCATAATTCACATCCAACAGTCATTTACAGTCAAAAGATTAAGTGTTAAAATTTCATCCATTTTGACCATTTTGGGATCGTTCGACATGTCCGGAGTCATCGTTTTTCATCCGAAAATTGATTTTTTGGACTGTACCAAAAATGATTCAAAATGTCAATTGGATCGTGCCTCATGTTGAATAACCACTTTTTAAACCCTCACAGTGACCAAAATTGCCAATTTTACAGAGTTTTGCTTACTCAAAAGCTTCAATTTTGACCCATTTCAGGCACAGAAATGACTTTAGACACACTTATTTTAGTTGACAAAGTCATAATTCACATCCAACAGTCATTTAGAGTCAAAAGATTAAATGTTAAAATTTCATCATTATAGACCATTTTAGGATTGTTCGACAGGTCCGGAGTCATCCTTTTTCATCCGAAAATTGATTTTTTGGACTGTACCAAAAATGATTCAAAATGTCAATTGGATCGTGCCTCATGTTGAATAACCACTTTTTAAACCCTCAGAGTGACCAAAATTGCCATTTTTACAGAGTTTTGCTTACTCAAAAGCTTCAATTTTGACCCGTTTCAGGCACAGAAATGACTTTAAACACACTTATTTTAGTTGACAAAGTCATAATTCACATCCAACAGTAATTTACAGTCAAAAGATTAAATGTTAAAATTTCATCCATATTGACCATTTTGGGATAGTTCGACATGTCCGGAGTCATCGTTTTTCATCCGAAAATGGATTTTTTGGACTGTACCAAAATGATTCAAAATGTCAATTGGATCGTGCCTCATGTTGAATAACCACTTTTTTAAACCCTCACACTGACCAAAATTGCCATTTTTACAGAGTTTTGCTTACTCAAAAGCTTCAATTTTGACCCGTGTCAGGCACAGAAATGACTTTAAACACACTTATTTTAGTTGACAAAGTCATAATTCACATCCAACAGTCATTTACAGTCAAAAGATTAAATGTTAAAATTTCATCATTATAGACCATTTTGGGAACGTTCGACATGTCCGGAGTCATCGTTTTTCATCCGAAAAATTGATTTTTTGGACTGTACCAAAAATGATTCAAAATGTCAATTGGATCGTGCCTCATGTTGAATAACCACTTTTTAAACCCTCAGAGTGACCAAAATTGCCATTTTTACAGAGTTTTGCTTACTCAAAAGCTTCAATTTTGACCCGTTTCAGGCACAGAAATGACTTTAAACACACTTATTTTAGTTGACAAAGTCATAATTCACATCCAACAGTCATTTACAGTCAAAAGATTAAATGTTAAAATTTCATCCATTTTGACCTTTTTGGGATCGTTCGACATGTCCGGAGTCATCGTTTTTCATCCGAAAATTGATTTTTTGGACTGTACCAAAAATGATTCAAAATGTCAATTGGATCGTGCCTCATGTTGAATAACCACTTTTTAAACCCTCACAGTGACCAAAATTGCCAATTTTACAGAGTTTTGCTTACTCAAAAGCTTCAATTTTGACCCGTTTCAGGCACAGAAATGACTTTAAACACACTTATTTTTAGTTGACAAAGTCATAATTCACATCCAACAGTCATTTACAGTCAAAAGATTAAATGTTAAAATTTCATCATTATAGACCTTTTTAGGAAGGTTCGACAGGTCCGGAGTCATCGTTTTTCATCCGAAAATTGATTTTTTGGACTGTACCAAAAATGATTCAAAATGTCAATTGGATCGTGCCTCATGTTGAATAACCACTTTTTAAACCCTCAGAGTGACCAAAATTGCCATTTTTACAGAGTTTTGCTTACTCAAAAGCTTCAATTTTGACCCGTTTCAGGCACAGAAATGACTTTAAACACACTTATTTTAGTTGACAAAGTCATAATTCACATCCAACAGTCATTTACAGTCAAAAGAATAAATGTTAAAATTTCATCCATATTGACCATTTTGGGATAGTTCGACATGTCCGGTGTCATCGTTTTTCATCCGAAAATTGATTTTTTGGACTGTATCAAAAATGATTCAAAATGTCAATTGGATCGTGCCTCATGTTAAATAACCACTTTTTAAACCCTCACAGTGACCAAAATTGCCATTTTTACAGAGTTTTGATTACTCAAAAGCTTCAATTTTGACCCCTTTGAGGCACAGAAACGACTTTAAAAACACTTATTTTAGTTGACAAAGTCATAATTCACATCCAACAGTCATTTAGAGTCAAAAGATTAAATATTAAAATTTCATCATTATAGACCCATTTTGGGAACGTTCGACAGGTCCGGAGTCATCGTTTTTCATCCGAAAATTTATTTTTTGGACTGTACCAAAAATGATTCAAAATGTCAATTGGATCGTGCCTCATGTTGAATAACCACTTTTTAAACCCTCACAGTGACCAAAATTGCCAATTTTACAGAGTTTTGCTTACTCAAAAGCTTCAATTTTGACCCGTTTCAGGCACAGAAATGACTTTAAACACACTTATTTTAGTTGACAAAGTCATAATTCACATCCAACAGTCATTTACAGTCAAAAGATTAAATGTTAAAATTTCATCCATTTTGACCATTTTGGGATCGTTCGACATGTCCGGAGTCATCGTTTTTCATCCGAAAAATTGATTTTTTGGACTGTACCAAAAATGATTCAAAATGTCAATTGGATCGTGCCTCATGTTGAATAACCACTTTTTAAACCCTCACAGTGACCAAAATTGCCAATTTTACAGAGTTTTGCTTACTCAAAAGCTTCAATTTTGACCCATTTCAGGCACAGAAATGACTTTAGACACACTTATTTTAGTTGACAAAGTCATAATTCACATCCAACAGTCATTTAGAGTCAAAAGATTAAATGTTAAAATTTCATCATTATAGACCATTTTGGGATTGTTCGACAGGTCCGGAGTCATCGTTTTTCATCCGAAAATAGATTTTTTGGACTGTACCAAAAATGATTCAAAATGTCAATTGGATCGTGCCTCATGTTGAATAACCACTTTTTAAACCCTCAGAGTGACCAAAATTGCCATTTTTACAGAGTTTTGCTTACTCAAAAGCTTCAATTTTGACCCGTTTCAGGCACAGAAATGACTTTAAACACACTTATTTTTAGTTGACAAAGTCATAATTCACATCCAACAGTCATTTACAGTCAAAAGATTAAATGTTAAAATTTCATCCATATTGACCATTTTAGGATCGTTCGACATGTCCAGAGTCATTGTTTTTCATCCGAAAATTGATTTTTTGGACTGTACCAAAAATGATTCAAAATGTCAATTGGATCGTGCCTCATGTTGAATAACCACTTTTTAAACCCTCAGAGTGACCAAAATTGCCATTTTTACAGAGTTTTGCTTACTCAAAAGCTTCAATTTTGACCCGTTTCAGGCAGAGAAATGACTTTAAACACACTTATTTTAGTTGACAAAGTCATAATTCACATCCAACAGTCATTTACAGTCAAAAGATTAAATGTTAAAATTTCATCCATATTGACCATTTTGGGATCGTTCGACATGTCCGGAGTCATCGTTTTTCATCCGAAAATTGATTTTTTGGACTGTATCAAAAATGTTTCCAAATGTCAATTGGATCGTGCCTCATGCTGAATAACCACTTTTTAAACCCTCACAGTGACCAAAATTGCCATTTTAACAGAGTTTTGATTACTCAAAAGCTTCAATTTTGACCCCTTTGAGGCACAGAAACGACTTTAAACACACTTATTTTAGTTGACAAAGTCATAATTGACATCCAACAGTCATTTAGAGTCAAAAGATTAAATGTTAAAATTTCATCATTATAGACCATTTTGGGAACGTTCGACAGGTCCGGAGTCATCGTTTTTCATCCGAAAATTTATTTTTTGGACTGTACCAAAAATGATTCAAAATGTCAATTGGATCGTGCCTCATGTTGAATAACCACTTTTTAAACCCTCACAGTGACCAAAATTGCCATTTTTACAGAGTTTTGCTTACTCAAAAGCTTCAATTTTGACCCGTTTCAGGCACAGAAATGACTTTTAACACACTTATTTTAGTCGACAAAGTCATAATTCACATCCAACAGTCATTTACAGTCAAAAGATTAAATGTTACAATTTCATCCATTTTGACCTTTTTGGGATCGTTCGACATGTCCGGAGTCATCGTTTTTCATCCGAAAATTGATTTTTTGGACTGTACCAAAAATGATTCAAAATGTCAATTGGATCGTGCCTCATGTTGAATAACCACTTTTTAAACCCTCAGAGTAACCTAAATTGCCATTTTTACAGAGTTTTGCTTACTCAAAAGCTTCAATTTTGACCCGTTTCAGGCACAGTAATGACTTTAAACACACTTATTTTAGTTGACAAAGTCATAATTCACATCCAACAGTCATTTACAGTCAAAAGATTAAATGTTAAAATTTCATCCATATTGACCATTTTGGGATAGTTCGACATGTCCGGAGTCATTGTTTTTCATCCGAAAATTTATTTTTTGGACTGTACCAAAAATGATTCAAAATGTCAATTGGATCGTGCCTCATGTTGAATAACCACTTTTTAAACCCTCACAGTGACCAAAATTGCCATTTTTACAGAGTTTTGCTTACTCAAAAGCTTCAATTTTGACCCCTTTGAGGCACAGAAATGACTTTAAACACACTTATTTTAGTTGACAAAGTCATAATTCACATCCAACAGTCATTTAGAGTCAAAAGATTAAATGTTAAAATTTCAACCATATTGACCATTTTGGGATCATTCGACATGTCCGGAGTCATCGTTTTTCATCCGAAAATTGATTTTTTGGACTGTACCAAAAATGATTCAAAATGTCAATTGGATCGTGGCTCATGTTGAATAACCACTTTTTAAACCCTCACAGTGACCAAAATTGCCATTTTTACAGAGTTTTGATTACTCAAAAGCTTCAATTTTGACCCCTTTGAGGCACAGAAACGACTTTAAACACACTTATTGTAGTTGACAAAGTTATAATTCACATCCAACAGTCATTTAGATTCAAAAGATTAAATGTTAAAATTTCATCATTATAGACCTTTTTGGGAACGTTCGACAGGTCCGGAGTCATCGTTTTTCATCCGAAAATTGATTTTTTGGACTGTACCAAAAATGATTCAAAATGTCAATTGGATCGTGCCTCATGTTGAATAACCACTTTTTAAACCCTCAGAGTGACCAAAATTGCCATTTTTACAGAGTTTTGCTTACTCAAAAGCTTCAATTTTGACCCGTTTCAGGCACAGAAATGACTTTAAACACACTTATTTTAGTTGACAAAGTCATAATTCACATCCAACAGTCATTTACAGTCAAAAGAATAAATGTTAAAATTTCATCCATATTGACCATTTTGGGATAGTTCGACATGTCCGGTGTCATCGTTTTTCATCCGAAAATTGATTTTTTGGACTGTATCAAAAATGATTCAAAATGTCAATTGGATCGTGCCTCATGTTAAATAACCACTTTTTAAACCCTCACAGTGACCAAAATTGCCATTTTTACAGAGTTTTGATTACTCAAAAGCTTCAATTTTGACCCCTTTGAGGCACAGAAACGACTTTAAAAACACTTATTTTAGTTGAAAAAGTCATAATTCACATCCAACAGTCATTTAGAGTCAAAAGATTAAATATTAAAATTTCATCATTATAGACCATTTTGGGAACGTTCGACAGGTCCGGAGTCATCGTTTTTCATCCGAAAATTTATTTTTTGGACTGTACCAAAAATGATTCAAAATGTCAATTGGATCGTGCCTCATGTTGAATAACCACTTTTTAAACCCTCACAGTGACCAAAATTGCCAATTTTACAGAGTTTTGCTTACTCAAAAGCTTCAATTTTGACCCGTTTCAGGCACAGAAATGACTTTAAACACACTTATTTTAGTTGACAAAGTCATAATTCACATCCAACAGTCATTTACAGTCAAAAGATTAAATGTTAAAATTTCATCCATTTTGACCATTTTGGGATCGTTCGACATGTCCGGAGTCATCGTTTTTCATCCGAAAAATTGATTTTTTGGACTGTACCAAAAATGATTCAAAATGTCAATTGGATCGTGCCTCATGTTGAATAACCACTTTTTAAACCCTCACAGTGACCAAAATTGCCAATTTTACAGAGTTTTGCTTACTCAAAAGCTTCAATTTTGACCCATTTCAGGCACAGAAATGACTTTAGACACACTTATTTTAGTTGACAAAGTCATAATTCACATCCAACAGTCATTTAGAGTCAAAAGTATAAATGTTAAAATTTCATCATTATAGACCATTTTGGGATTGTTCGACAGGTCCGGAGTCATCGTTTTTCATCCGAAAATAGATTTTTTGGACTGTACCAAAAATGATTCAAAATGTCAATTGGATCGTGCCTCATGTTGAATAACCACTTTTTAAACCCTCAGAGTGACCAAAATTGCCATTTTTACAGAGTTTTGCTTACTCAAAAGCTTCAATTTTGACCCGTTTCAGGCACAGAAATGACTTTAAACACACTTATTTTTAGTTGACAAAGTCATAATTCACATCCAACAGTCATTTACAGTCAAAAGATTAAATGTTAAAATTTCATCCATATTGGCCATTTTAGGATCGTTCGACATGTCCAGAGTCATTGTTTTTCATCCGAAAATTGATTTTTTGGACTGTACCAAAAATGATTCAAAATGTCAATTGGATCGTGCCTCATGTTGAATAACCACTTTTTAAACCCTCAGAGTGACCAAAATTGCCATTTTTACAGAGTTTTGCTTACTCAAAAGCTTCAATTTTGACCCGTTTCAGGCAGAGAAATGACTTTAAACACACTTATTTTAGTTGACAAAGTCATAATTCACATCCAACAGTCATTTACAGTCAAAAGATTAAATGTTAAAATTTCATCCATATTGACCATTTTGGGATCGTTCGACATGTCCGGAGTCATCGTTTTTCATCCGAAAATTGATTTTTTGGACTGTATCAAAAATGTTTCCAAATGTCAATTGGATCGTGCCTCATGCTGAATAACCACTTTTTAAACCCTCACAGTGACCAAAATTGCCATTTTAACAGAGTTTTGATTACTCAAAAGCTTCAATTTTGACCCCTTTGAGGCACAGAAACAACTTTAAACACACTTATTTTAGTTGACAAAGTCATAATTCACATCCAACAGTCATTTAGAGTCAAAAGATTAAATGTTAACATTTCATCATTATAGACCATTTTGGGAACGTTCGACAGGTCCGGAGTCATTGTTTTTCATCCGAAAATTTATTTTTTGGACTGTACCAAAAATGATTCAAAATGTCAATTGGATCGTGCCTCATGTTGAATAACCACTTTTTAAACCCTCACAGTGACCAAAATTGCCATTTTTACAGAGTTTTGCTTACTCAAAAGCTTCAATTTTGACCCGTTTCAGGCACAGAAATGACTTTAAACACACTTATTTTAGTTGACAAAGTCATAATTCACATCCAACAGTCATTTACAGTCAAAAGATTAAGTGTTAAAATTTCATCCATTTTGACCATTTTGGGATCGTTCGACATGTCCGGAGTCATCGTTTTTCATCCGAAAATTGATTTTTTGGACTGTACCAAAAATGATTCAAAATGTCAATTGGATCGTGCCTCATGTTGAATAACCACTTTTTAAACCCTCACAGTGACCAAAATTGCCAATTTTACAGAGTTTTGCTTACTCAAAAGCTTCAATTTTGACCCATTTCAGGCACAGAAATGACTTTAGACACACTTATTTTAGTTGACAAAGTCATAATTCACATCCAACAGTCATTTAGAGTCAAAAGATTAAATGTTAAAATTTCATCATTATAGACCATTTTAGGATTGTTCGACAGGTCCGGAGTCATCCTTTTTCATCCGAAAATTGATTTTTTGGACTGTACCAAAAATGATTCAAAATGTCAATTGGATCGTGCCTCATGTTGAATAACCACTTTTTAAACCCTCAGAGTGACCAAAATTGCCATTTTTACAGAGTTTTGCTTACTCAAAAGCTTCAATTTTGACCCGTTTCAGGCACAGAAATGACTTTAAACACACTTATTTTAGTTGACAAAGTCATAATTCACATCCAACAGTAATTTACAGTCAAAAGATTAAATGTTAAAATTTCATCCATATTGACCATTTTGGGATAGTTCGACATGTCCGGAGTCATCGTTTTTCATCCGAAAATGGATTTTTTGGACTGTACCAAAAATGATTCAAAATGTCAATTGGATCGTGCCTCATGTTGAATAACCACTTTTTAAACCCTCACACTGACCAAAATTGCCATTTTTACAGAGTTTTGCTTACTCAAAAGCTTCAATTTTGACCCGTGTCAGGCACAGAAATGACTTTAAACACACTTATTTTAGTTGACAAAGTCATAATTCACATCCAACAGTCATTTACAGTCAAAAGATTAAATGTTAAAATTTCATCATTATAGACCATTTTGGGAACGTTCGACATGTCCGGAGTCATCGTTTTTCATCCGAAAAATTGATTTTTTGGACTGTACCAAAAATGATTCAAAATGTCAATTGGATCGTGCCTCATGTTGAATAACCACTTTTTAAACCCTCAGAGTGACCAAAATTGCCATTTTTACAGAGTTTTGCTTACTCAAAAGCTTCAATTTTGACCCGTTTCAGGCACAGAAATGACTTTAAACACACTTATTTTAGTTGACAAAGTCATAATTCACATCCAACAGTCATTTACAGTCAAAAGATTAAATGTTAAAATTTCATCCATTTTGACCTTTTTGGGATCGTTCGACATGTCCGGAGTCATCGTTTTTCATCCGAAAATTGATTTTTTGGACTGTACCAAAAATGATTCAAAATGTCAATTGGATCGTGCCTCATGTTGAATAACCACTTTTTAAACCCTCACAGTGACCAAAATTGCCAATTTTACAGAGTTTTGCTTACTCAAAAGCTTCAATTTTGACCCGTTTCAGGCACAGAAATGACTTTAAACACACTTATTTTTAGTTGACAAAGTCATAATTCACATCCAACAGTCATTTACAGTCAAAAGATTAAATGTTAAAATTTCATCATTATAGACCTTTTTAGGAAGGTTCGACAGGTCCGGAGTCATCGTTTTTCATCCGAAAATTGATTTTTTGGACTGTACCAAAAATGATTCAAAATGTCAATTGGATCGTGCCTCATGTTGAATAACCACTTTTTAAACCCTCAGAGTGACCAAAATTGCCATTTTTACAGAGTTTTGCTTACTCAAAAGCTTCAATTTTGACCCGTTTCAGGCACAGAAATGACTTTAAACACACTTATTTTAGTTGACAAAGTCATAATTCACATCCAACAGTCATTTACAGTCAAAAGAATAAATGTTAAAATTTCATCCATATTGACCATTTTGGGATAGTTCGACATGTCCGGTGTCATCGTTTTTCATCCGAAAATTGATTTTTTGGACTGTATCAAAAATGATTCAAAATGTCAATTGGATCGTGCCTCATGTTAAATAACCACTTTTTAAACCCTCACAGTGACCAAAATTGCCATTTTTACAGAGTTTTGATTACTCAAAAGCTTCAATTTTGACCCCTTTGAGGCACAGAAACGACTTTAAAAACACTTATTTTAGTTGACAAAGTCATAATTCACATCCAACAGTCATTTAGAGTCAAAAGATTAAATATTAAAATTTCATCATTATAGACCATTTTGGGAACGTTCGACAGGTCCGGAGTCATCGTTTTTCATCCGAAAATTTATTTTTTGGACTGTACCAAAAATGATTCAAAATGTCAATTGGATCGTGCCTCATGTTGAATAACCACTTTTTAAACCCTCACAGTGACCAAAATTGCCAATTTTACAGAGTTTTGCTTACTCAAAAGCTTCAATTTTGACCCGTTTCAGGCACAGAAATGACTTTAAACACACTTATTTTAGTTGACAAAGTCATAATTCACATCCAACAGTCATTTACAGTCAAAAGATTAAATGTTAAAATTTCATCCATTTTGACCATTTTGGGATCGTTCGACATGTCCGGAGTCATCGTTTTTCATCCGAAAAATTGATTTTTTGGACTGTACCAAAAATGATTCAAAATGTCAATTGGATCGTGCCTCATGTTGAATAACCACTTTTTAAACCCTCACAGTGACCAAAATTGCCAATTTTACAGAGTTTTGCTTACTCAAAAGCTTCAATTTTGACCCATTTCAGGCACAGAAATGACTTTAGACACACTTATTTTAGTTGACAAAGTCATAATTCACATCCAACAGTCATTTAGAGTCAAAAGATTAAATGTTAAAATTTCATCATTATAGACCATTTTGGGATTGTTCGACAGGTCCGGAGTCATCGTTTTTCATCCGAAAATAGATTTTTTGGACTGTACCAAAAATGATTCAAAATGTCAATTGGATCGTGCCTCATGTTGAATAACCACTTTTTAAACCCTCAGAGTGACCAAAATTGCAATTTTTACAGAGTTTTGCTTACTCAAAAGCTTCAATTTTGACCCGTTTCAGGCACAGAAATGACTTTAAACACACTTATTTTTAGTTGACAAAGTCATAATTCACATCCAACAGTCATTTACAGTCAAAAGATTAAATGTTAAAATTTCATCCATATTGACCATTTTAGGATCGTTCGACATGTCCAGAGTCATTGTTTTTCATCCGAAAATTGATTTTTTGGACTGTACCAAAAATGATTCAAAATGTCAATTGGATCGTGCCTCATGTTGAATAACCACTTTTTAAACCCTCAGAGTGACCAAAATTGCCATTTTTACAGAGTTTTGCTTACTCAAAAGCTTCAATTTTGACCCGTTTCAGGCAGAGAAATGACTTTAAACACACTTATTTTAGTTGACAAAGTCATAATTCACATCCAACAGTCATTTACAGTCAAAAGATTAAATGTAAAAATTTCATCCATATTGACCATTTTGGGATCGTTCGACATGTCCGGAGTCATCGTTTTTCATCCGAAAATTGATTTTTTGGACTGTATCAAAAATGTTTCCAAATGTCAATTGGATCGTGCCTCATGCTGAATAACCACTTTTTAAACCCTCACAGTGACCAAAATTGCCATTTTAACAGAGTTTTGATTACTCAAAAGCTTCAATTTTGACCCCTTTGAGGCACAGAAACAACTTTAAACACACTTATTTTAGTTGACAAAGTCATAATTCACATCCAACAGTCATTTAGAGTCAAAAGATTAAATGTTAAAATTTCATCATTATAGACCATTTTGGGAACGTTCGACAGGTCCGGAGTCATTGTTTTTCATCCGAAAATTTATTTTTTGGACTGTACCAAAAATGATTCAAAATGTCAATTGGATCGTGCCTCATGTTGAATAACCACTTTTTAAACCCTCACAGTGACCAAAATTGCCATTTTTACAGAGTTTTGCTTACTCAAAAGCTTCAATTTTGACCCGTTTCAGGCACAGAAATGACTTTAAACACACTTATTTTAGTTGACAAAGTCATAATTCACATCCAACAGTCATTTACAGTCAAAAGATTAAATGTTAAAATTTCATCCATTTTGACCATTTTGGGATCGTTCGACATGTCCGGAGTCATCGTTTTTCATCCGAAAATTGATTTTTTGGACTGTACCAAAAATAATTCAAAATGTCAATTGGATCGTGCCTCATGTTGAATAACCACTTTTTAAACCCTCACAGTGACCAAAATTGCCAATTTTACAGAGTTTTGCTTACTCAAAAGCTTCAATTTTGACCCATTTCAGGCACAGAAATGACTTTAGACACACTTATTTTAGTTGATAAAGTCATAATTCACATCCAACAGTCATTTAGAGTCAAAAGATTAAATGTTAAAATTTCATCATTATAGACCATTTTAGGATTGTTCGACAGGTCCGGAGTCATCCTTTTTCATCCGAAAATTGATTTTTTGGACTGTACCAAAAATGATTCAAAATGTCAATTGGATCGTGCCTCATGTTGAATAACCACTTTTTAAACCCTCAGAGTGACCAAAATTGCCATTTTTACAGAGTTTTGCTTACTCAAAAGCTTCAATTTTGACCCGTTTCAGGCACAGAAATGACTTTAAACACACTTATTTTAGTTGACAAAGTCATAATTCACATCCAACAGTAATTTACAGTCAAAAGATTAAATGTTAAAATTTCATCCATATTGACCATTTTGGGATAGTTCGACATGTCCGGAGTTATCGTTTTTCATCCGAAAATGGATTTTTTGGACTGTACCAAAAATGATTCAAAATGTCAATTGGATCGTGCCTCATGTTGAATAACCACTTTTTAAACCCTCACACTGACCAAAATTGCCATTTTTACAGAGTTTTGCTTACTCAAAAGCTTCAATTTTGACCCGTTTCAGGCAGAGAAATGACTTTAAACACACTTATTTTAGTTGACAAAGTCATAATTCACATCCAACAGTCATTTACAGTCAAAAGATTAAATGTTAAAATTTCATCCATATTGACCATTTTGGGATTGTTCGACATGCCCGGAGTCATCGTTTTTCATCCGAAAATTGATTTTTTGGACTGTATCAAAAATGTTTCAAAATGTCAATTGGATCGTGCCTCATGTTGAATAACCACTTTTTAAACCCTCACAGTGACCAAAATTGCCATTTTAACAGAGTTTTGATTACTCAAAAGCTTCAATTTTGACCCCTTTGAGGCACAGAAACGACTTTAAACACACTTATTTTATTTGACAAAGTCATAATTCACATCCAACAGTCATTTAGAGTCAAAAGATTAAATGTTAAAATTTCATCATTATAGACCATTTTGGGAACGTTCGACAGGTCCGGAGTCATCGTTTTTCATCCGAAAATTTATTTTTTGGACTGTACCAAAAATGATTCAAAATGTCAATTGGATCGTGCCTCATGTTGAATAACCACTTTTTAAACCCTCACAGTGACCAAAATTGCCATTTTTACAGAGTTTTGCTTACTCAAAAGCTTCAATTTTGACCCGTTTCAGGCACAGAAATGACTTTAAACACACTTATTTTAGTTGACAAAGTCATAATTCACATCCAACAGTCATTTACAGTCAAAAGATTAAATGTTAAAATTTCATCCATTTTGACCATTTTGGGATCGTTCGACATGTCCGGAGTCATCGTTTTTCATCCGAAAATGGATTTTTTGGACTGTACCAAAAATGATTCAAAATGTCAATTGGATCGTGCCTCATGTTGAATAACCACTTTTTAAACCCTCACACTGACCAAAATTGCCATTTTTACAGAGTTTTGCTTACTCAAAAGCTTCAATTTTGACCCGTTTCAGGCACAGAAATGACTTTAAACACACTTATTTTAGTTGACAAAGTCATAATTCACATCAAACAGTCATTTACAGTCAAAAGATTAAATGTTAAAATTTCATCCATTTTGACCATTTTGGGATCGTTCGACATGTCCGGAGTCATCGTTTTTCATCCGAAAATTGATTTTTTGGACTGTACCAAAAATGATTCAAAATGTCAATTGGATCGTGCCTCATGTTGAATAACCACTTTTTAAACCCTCAGAGTAACCAAAATTGCCATTTTTACAGAGTTTTGCTTACTCAAAGGCTTCAATTTTGACCCGTTTCAGGCACAGAAATGACTTTAAACACACTTATTTTAGTTGACAAAGTCATAATTCACATCCAACAGTCATTTACAGTCAAAAGATTAAATGTTAAAATTTCATCCATATTGACCATTTTGGGATAGTTCAACATGTCCGGAGTCATCGTTTTTCATCCGAAAATTGATTTTTTGGACTGTACTAAAAATGATTCAAAATGTCAATTGGATCGTGGCTCATGTTGAATAACCACTTTTTAAACCCTCACAGTGACCAAAATTGCCATTTTTACAGAGTTTTGCTTACTCAAAAGCTTCAATTTTGACCCGTTTCAGGCACAGTAATGACTTTAAACACACTTATTTTAGTTGACAAAGTCATAATTCACATCCAACTGTCATTTACAGTCAAAAGATTAAATGTTAAAATTTCATCCATATTGACCATTTTGGGATAGTTCGACATGTCCGGAGTCATCGTTTTTCATCCGAAAATTAATTTTTTGGACTGTACCAAAAATGATTCAAAATGTCAATTGGATCGTGCCTCATGTTGAATAACCACTTTTTAAACCCTCACAGTGACCAAAATTGCCATTTTTACAGAGTTTTGCTTACTCAAAAGCTTCAATTTTGACCCGTTTCAGGCACAGAAATGACTTTAAACACACTTATTTTAGTTGACAAAGTCATAATTCACATCCAACAGTCATTTACAGTCAAAAGATTAAATGTTAAAATTTCATCCATATTGACCTTTTTGGGATCGTTCGACATGTCCGGAGTCATCGTTTTTCATCCGAAAATTGATTTTTTGGACTGTACCAAAAATGATTCAAAATGTCAATTGGATCGTGCCTCATGTTGAATAACCACTTTTTAAACCCTCACAGTGACCAAAATTGCCATTTTTACAGAGTTTTGCTTACTCAAAAGCTTCAATTTTGACCCGTTTCAGGCACAGAAATGACTTTAAACACACTTATTTTAGTTGACAAAGTCATAATTCACATCCAACAGTCATTTACAGTCAAAAGATTAAATGTTAAAATTTCATCCATTTTGACCTTTTTGGGATCGTTCGACATGTCCGGAGTCATCGTTTTTCATCCGAAAATTTATTTTTTGGACTGTACCAAAAATGATTCAAAATGTCAATTGGATCGTGCCTCATGTTAAATAACCACTTTTTAAACCCTCAGAGTGACCAAAATTGCCATTTTTACAGAGTTTTGCTTACTCAAAAGCTTCAATTTTGACCCGTTGCAGGCACGGAAATGACTTTAAACACACTTATTTTAGCTGACAAAGTCACAATTCACATCCAACAGTCATTTACAGTCAAAACATTAAATGTTAAAATTTCATCATTATAGACCATTTTGGGAACGTTCGACAGGTCCGGAGTCATCGTTTTTCATCAGAAAATTGATTTTTTGAACTGTACCAAAAATGATTCAAAATGTCAATTGGATCGTGCCTCATGTTGAATAACCACTTTTTAAACCCTCAGAGTGAGCAAAATTGCCATTTTTACAGAGTTTTGCTTACTCAAAAGCTTCAATTTTGACCCGTTTCAGGCACAGAAATGACTTTAAACACACTTATTTTAGTTGACAAAGTCATAATTCACATCCAACAGTCATTTACAGTCAAAAGATTAAATGTTAAAATTTCATCCATATTGACCATTTTGGGATAGTTCGACATGTCGGAGTCATCGTTTTTCATCCGAAAATTGATTTTTTGGACTGTACCAAAAATGATTCAAAATGTCAATTGGATCGTGCCTCATGTTGAATAACCACTTTTTAAACCCTCACAGTGACCAAAATTGCCATTTTAACAGAGTTTTGCTTACTCAAAAGCTTCAATTTTGACCCGTTTCAGGCACAGAAATGACTTTAAACACACTTATTTTAGTTGACAAAGTCATAATTCACATCCAACAGTCATTTACAGTCAAAAGATTGAATGTTAAAATTTCATCCATATTGACCATTTTGGGATAGTTCAACATGTCCGGAGTCATCGTTTTTCATCCGAAAAATTGATTTTTTGGACTGTACCAAAAATGATTCAAAATGTCAATTGGATTGTGCCTCATGTTGAATAACCACTTTTTAAACCCTCACAGTGACCAAAATTGCCATTTTTACAGAGTTTTGCTTACTCAAAAGCTTCAATTTTGACCCGTTTCAGGCACAGAAATGACTTTAAACACACTTATTTTAGTTGACAAAGTCATAATTCACATCCAACAGTCATTTACAGTCAAAAGATTAAATGTTAAAATTTCATCCATTTTGACCATTTTGGGATCGTTCGACATGTCCGGAGTCATCGTTTTTCATCCGAAAATGGATTTTTTGGACTGTACCAAAAATGATTCAAAATGTCAATTGGATCGTGCCTCATGTTGAATAACCACTTTTTAAACCCTCACACTGACCAAAATTGCCATTTTTACAGAGTTTTGCTTACTCAAAAGCTTCAATTTTGACCCGTTTCAGGCACAGAAATGACTTTAAACACACTTATTTTAGTTGACAAAGTAATAATTCACATCAAACAGTCATTTACAGTCAAAAGATTAAATGTTAAAATTTCATCCATTTTGACCATTTTGGGATCGTTCGACATGTCCGGAGTCATCGTTTTTCATCCGAAAATTGATTTTTTGGACTGTACCAAAAATGATTCAAAATGTAAATTGGATCGTGCCTCATGTTGAATAACCACTTTTTAAACCCTCAGAGTAACCAAAATTGCCATTTTTACAGAGTTTTGCTTACTCAAAAGCTTCAATTTTGACCCGTTTCAGGCACAGAAATGACTTTAAACACACTTATTTTAGTTGACAAAGTCATAATTCACATCCAACAGTCATTTACAGTCAAAAGATTAAATGTTAAAATTTCATCCATATTGACCATTTTGGGATAGTTCAACATGTCCGGAGTCATCGTTTTTCATCCGAAAATTGATTTTTTGGACTGTACCAAAAATGATTCAAAATGTCAATTGGATTGTGGCTCATGTTGAATAACCACTTTTTAAACCCTCACAGTGACCAAAATTGCCATTTTTACAGAGTTTTGCTTACTCAAAAGCTTCAATTTTGACCCGTTTCAGGCACAGTAATGACTTTAAACACACTTATTTTAGTTGACAAAGTCATAATTCACATCCAACTGTCATTTACAGTCAAAAGATTAAATGTTAAAATTTCATCCATATTGACCATTTTGGGATAGTTCGACATGTCCGGAGTCATCGTTTTTCATCCGAAAATTGATTTTTTGGACTGTACCAAAAATGATTCAAAATGTCAATTGGATCGTGCCTCATGTTGAATAACCACTTTTTAAACCCTCACAGTGACCAAAATTGCCATTTTTACAGAGTTTTGCTTACTCAAAAGCTTCAATTTTGACCCGTTTCAGGCACAGAAATGACTTTAAACACACTTATTTTAGTTGACAAAGTCATAATTCACATCCAACAGTCATTTACAGTCAAAAGATTAAATGTTAAAATTTCATCCATATTGACCTTTTTGGGATCGTTCGACATGTCCGGAGTCATCGTTTTTCATCCGAAAATTGATTTTTTGGACTGTACCAAAAATGATTCAAAATGTCAATTGGATCGTGCCTCATGTTGAATAACCACTTTTTAAACCCTCACAGTGACCAAAATTGCCATTTTTACAGAGTTTTGCTTACTCAAAAGCTTCAATTTTGACCCGTTTCAGGCACAGAAATGACTTTAAACACACTTATTTTAGTTGACAAAGTCATAATTCACATCCAACAGTCATTTACAGTCAAAAGATTAAATGTTAAAATTTCATCCATTTTGACCTTTTTGGGATCGTTCGACATGTCCGGAGTCATCGTTTTTCATCCGAAAATTTATTTTTTGGACTGTACCAAAAATGATTCAAAATGTCAATTGGATCGTGCCTCATGTTGAATAACCACTTTTTAAACCCTCACAGTGACCAAAATTGCCATTTTTACAGAGTTTTGCTTACTCAAAAGCTTCAATTTTGACCCGTTGCAGGCACGGAAATGACTTTAAACACACTTATTTTAGCTGACAAAGTCACAATTCACATCCAACAGTCATTTACAGTCAAAAGATTAAATGTTAAAATTTCATCATTATAGACCATTTTGGGAACGTTCGACAGGTCCGGAGTCATCGTTTTTCATCCGAAAATTGATTTTTTGAACTGTACCAAAAATGATTCAAAATGTCAATTGGATCGCGCCTCATGTTGAATAACCACTTTTTAAACCCTCAGAGTGAGCAAAATTGCCATTTTTACAGAGTTTTGCTTACTCAAAAGCTTCAATTTTGACCCGTTTCAGGCACAGAAATGACTTTAAACACACTTATTTTAGTTGACAAAGTCATAATTCACATCCAACAGTCATTTACAGTCAAAAGATTAAATGTTAAAATTTCATCCATATTGACCATTTTGGGAATAGTTCGACATGTCGGAGTCATCGTTTTTCATCCGAAAATTGATTTTTTGGACTGTACCAAAAATGATTCAAAATGTCAATTGGATCGTGCCTCATGTTGAATAACCACTTTTTAAACCCTCACAGTGACCAAAATTGCCATTTTAACAGAGTTTTGCTTACTCAAAAGCTTCAATTTTGACCCGTTTCAGGCACAGAAATGACTTTAAACACACTTATTTTAGTTGACAAAGTCATAATTCACATCCAACAGTCATTTACAGTCAAAAGATTGAATGTTAAAATTTCATCCATATTGACCATTTTGGGATAGTTCAACATGTCCGGAGTCATCGTTTTTCATCCGAAAATTGATTTTTTGGACTGTACCAAAAATGATTCAAAATGTCAATTGGATCGTGGCTCATGTTGAATAACCACTTTTTAAACCCTCACAGTGACCAAAATTGCCATTTTTACAGAGTTTTGCTTACTCAAAAGCTTCAATTTTGACCCGTTTCAGGCACAGTAATGACTTTAAACACACTTATTTTAGTTGACAAAGTCATAATTCACATCCAACTGTCATTTACAGTCAAAAGATTAAATGTTAAAATTTCATCCATATTGACCATTTTGGGATAGTTCGACATGTCCGGAGTCATCGTTTTTCATCCGAAAATTGATTTTTTGGACTGTACCAAAAATGATTCAAAATGTCAATTGGATCGTGCCTCATGTTGAATAACCACTTTTTAAACCCTCACAGTGACCAAAATTGCCATTTTTACAGAGTTTTGCTTACTCAAAAGCTTCAATTTTGACCCGTTTCAGGCACAGAAATGACTTTAAACACACTTATTTTAGTTGACAAAGTCATAATTCACATCCAACAGTCATTTACAGTCAAAAGATTAAATGTTAAAATTTCATCCATTTTGACCTTTTTGGGATCGTTCGACATGTCCGGAGTCATCGTTTTTCATCCGAAAATTGATTTTTTGGACTGTACCAAAAATGATTCAAAATGTCAATTGGATCGTGCCTCATGTTGAATAACCACTTTTTAAACCCTCACAGTGACCAAAATTGCCATTTTTACAGAGTTTTGCTTACTCAAAAGCTTCAATTTTGACCCCTTTGAGGCACAGAAACGACTTTAAACACACTTATTTTAGTTGACAAAGTCATAATTCACATCCAACAGTCATTTAGAGTCAAAAGATTAAATGTTAAAATTTCATCATTATAGACCATTTTGGGAACGTTCGACAGGTCCGGAGTCATCGTTTTTCATCCGAAAATTTATTTTTTGGACTGTACCAAAAATGATTCAAAATGTCAATTGGATCGTGCCTCATGTTGAATAACCACTTTTTAAACCCTCAGAGTGACCAAAATTGCCATTTTTACAGAGTTTTGCTTACTCAAAAGCTTCAATTTTGACCCGTTTCAGGCACAGAAATGACTTTAAACACACTTATTTTAGTTGACAAAGTCATAATTCACATCCAACAGTCATTTACAGTCAAAAGATTAAATGTTAAAATTTCATCCATATTGACCATTTTGGGATAGTTCGACATGTCCGGAGTCATTGTTTTTCATCCGAAAATTGATTTTTTGGACTGTACCAAAAATGATTCAGAATGTCAATTGGATCGTGCCTCATGTTGAATAACCACTTTTTAAACCCTCACAGTGACCAAAATTGCCAATTTTACAGAGTTTTGCTTACTCAAAAGCTTCAATTTTGACCCGTTTCAGGCACAGAAATGACTTTAAACACACTTATTTTTAGTTGACAAAGTCATAATTCACATCCAACAGTCATTTACAGTCAAAAGATTAAATGTTAAAATTTCATCCATATTGACCATTTTAGGATCGTTCGACATGTCCGGAGTCATTGTTTTTCATCCGAAAATTGATTTTTTGGACTGTACCAAAAATCATTCAAAATGTCAATTGGATCGTGCCTCATGTTGAATAACCACTTTTTAAACCCTCAGAGTGACCAAAATTGCCATTTTTACAGAGTTTTGCTTACTCAAAAGCTTCAATTTTGACCCGTTTCAGGCAGAGAAATGACTTTAAACACACTTATTTTAGTTGACAAAGTCATAATTCACATCCAACAGTCATTTACAGTCAAAAGATTAAATGTTAAAATTTCATCCATATTGACCATTTTGGGATCGTTCGACATGCCCGGAGTCATCGTTTTTCATCCGAAAATTGATTTTTTGGACTGTATCAAAAATGTTTCAAAATGTCAATTGGATCGTGCCTCATGTTGAATAACCACTTTTTAAACCCTCACAGTGACCAAAATTGCCATTTTAACAGAGTTTTGATTACTCAAAGCTTCAATTTTGACCCCTTTGAGGCACAGAAACGACTTTAAACACACTTATTTTATTTGACAAAGTCATAATTCACATCCAACAGTCATTTAGAGTCAAAAGATTAAATGTTAAAATTTCATCATTATAGACCGTTTTGGGAACGTTCGACAGGTCCGGAGTCATCGTTTTTCATCCGAAAATTTATTTTTTGGACTGTACCAAACATGATTCAAAATGTCAATTGGATCGTGCCTCATGTTGAATAACCACTTTTTAAACCCTCACAGTGACCAAAATTGCCATTTTTACAGAGTTTTGCTTACTCAAAAGCTTCAATTTTGACCCGTTTCAGGCACAGAAATGACTTTAAACACACTTATTTTAGTTGACAAAGTCATAATTCACATCCAACAGTCATTTACAGTCAAAAGATTAAATGTTAAAATTTCATCCATTTTGACCATTTTGGGATCGTTCGACATGTCCGGAGTCATCGTTTTTCATCCGAAAATGGATTTTTTGGACTGTACCAAAAATGATTCAAAATGTCAATTGGATCGTGCCTCATGTTGAATAACCACTTTTTAAACCCTCACACTGACCAAAATTGCCATTTTTACAGAGTTTTGCTTACTCAAAAGCTGCAATTTTGACCCGTTTCAGGCACAGAAATGACTTTAAACACACTTATTTTAGTTGACAAAGTCATAATTCACATCAAACAGTCATTTACAGTCAAAAGATTAAATGTTAAAATTTCATCCATTTTGACCATTTTGGGATCGTTCGACATGTCCGGAGTCATCGTTTTTCATCCGAAAATTGATTTTTTGGACTGTACCAAAAATGATTCAAAATGTCAATTGGATCGTGGCTCATGTTGAATAACCACTTTTTAAACCCTCACAGTGACCAAAATTGCCATTTTTACAGAGTTTTGCTTACTCAAAAGCTTCAATTTTGACCTGTTTCAGGCACAGTAATGACTTTAAACACACTTATTTTAGTTGACAAAGTCATAATTCACATCCAACTGTCATTTAGAGTCAAAAGATTAAATGTTAAAATTTCATCCATATTGACCATTTTGGGATAGTTCGACATGTCCGGAGTCATCGTTTTTCATCCGAAAATTGATTTTTTGGACTGTACCAAAAATGATTCAAAATGTCAATTGGATCGTGCCTCATGTTGAATAACCACTTTTTAAACCCTCACAGTGACCAAAATTGCCATTTTTACAGAGTTTTGCTTACTCAAAAGCTTCAATTTTGACCCGTTTCAGGCACAGAAATGACTTTAAACACACTTATTTTAGTTGACAAAGTCATAATTCACCCAACAGTCATTTACAGTCAAAAGATTAAATGTTAAAATTTCATCCATATTGACCTTTTTGGGATCGTTCGACATGTCCGGAGTCATCGTTTTTCATCCGAAAATTGATTTTTTGGACTGTACCAAAAATGATTCAAAATGTCAATTGGATCGTGCCTCATGTTGAATAACCACTTTTTAAACCCTCACAGTGACCAAAATTGCCATTTTTACAGAGTTTTGCTTACTCAAAAGCTTCAATTTTGACCCGTTTCAGGCACAGAAATGACTTTAAACACACTTATTTTAGTTGACAAAGTCATAATTCACATCCAACAGTCATTTACAGTCAAAAGATTAAATGTTAAAATTTCATCCATTTTGACCTTTTTGGGATCGTTCGACATGTCCGGAGTCATCGTTTTTCATCCGAAAATTTATTTTTTGGACTGTACCAAAAATGATTCAAAATGTCAATTGGATCGTGCCTCATGTTGAATAACCACTTTTTAAACCCTCACAGTGACCAAAATTGCCATTTTTACAGAGTTTTGCTTACTCAAAAGCTTCAATTTTGACCCCTTTGAGGCACAGAAATGACTTTAAACACACTTATTTTAGTTGACAAAGTCATAATTCACATCCAACAGTCATTTAGAGTCAAAAGATTAAATGTTAAAATTTCATCATTATAGACCTTTTTGGGATCGTTCGACAGGTCCGGAGTCATCGTTTTTCATCCGAAAATTTATTTTTTGGACTGTACCAAAAATGATTCAAAATGTCAATTGGATCGTGCCTCATGTTAAATAACCACTTTTTAAACCCTCAGAGTGACCAAAATTGCCATTTTTACAGAGTTTTGCTTACTCAAAAGCTTCAATTTTGACCTGTTGCAGGCACGGAAATGACTTTAAACACACCTATTTTAGCTGACAAAGTCACAATTCACATCCAACAGTCATTTACAGTCAAAAGATTAAATGTTAAAATTTCATCATTATAGACCATTTTGGGAACGTTCGACAGGTCCGGAGTCATCGTTTTTCATCCAAAAATTGATTTTTTGAACTGTACCAAAAATGATTCAAAATGTCAATTGGATCGTGCCTCATGTTGAATAACCACTTTTTAAACCCTCAGAGTGAGCAAAATTGCCATTTTTACAGAGTTTTGCTTACTCAAAAGCTTCAATTTTGACCCGTTTCAGGCACAGAAATGACTTTAAACACACTTATTTTAGTTGACAAAGTCATAATTCACATCCAACAGTCATTTACAGTCAAAAGATTAAATGTTAAAATTTCATCCATATTGACCATTTTGGGATAGTTCGACATGTCGGAGTCATCGTTTTTCATCCGAAAATTGATTTTTTGGACTGTACCAAAAATGATTCAAAATGTCAATTGGATCGTGCCTCATGTTGAATAACCACTTTTTAAACCCTCACAGTGACCAAAATTGCCATTTTAACAGAGTTTTGCTTACTCAAAAGCTTCAATTTTGACCCGTTTCAGGCACAGAAATGACTTTAAACACACTTATTTTAGTTGACAAAGTCATAATTCACATCCAACAGTCATTTACAGTCAAAAGATTGAATGTTAAAATTTCATCCATATTGACCATTTTGGGATAGTTCAACATGTCCGGAGTCATCGTTTTTCATCCGAAAATTGATTTTTTGGACTGTACCAAAAATGATTCAAAATGTCAATTGGATCGTGGCTCATGTTGAATAACCACTTTTTAAACCCTCACAGTGACCAAAATTGCCATTTTTACAGAGTTTTGCTTACTCAAAAGCTTCAATTTTGACCCGTTTCAGGCACAGTAATGACTTTAAACACACTTATTTTAGTTGACAAAGTCATAATTCACATCCAACTGTCATTTACAGTCAAAAGATTAAATGTTAAAATTTCATCCATATTGACCATTTTGGGATAGTTCGACATGTCCGGAGTCATCGTTTTTCATCCGAAAATTGATTTTTTGGACTGTACCAAAAATGATTCAAAATGTCAATTGGATCGTGCCTCATGTTGAATAACCACTTTTTAAACCCTCACAGTGACCAAAATTGCCATTTTTACAGAGTTTTGCTTACTCAAAAGCTTCAATTTTGACCCGTTTCAGGCACAGAAATGACTTTAAACACACTTCTTTTAGTTGACAAAGTCATAATTCACATCCAACAGTCATTTACAGTCAAAAGATTAAATGTTAAAATTTCATCCATATTGACCTTTTTGGGATCGTTCGACATGTCCGGAGTCATCGTTTTTCATCCGAAAATTGATTTTTTGGACTGTACCAAAAATGATTCAAAATGTCAATTGGATCGTGCCTCATGTTGAATAACCACTTTTTAAACCCTCACAGTGACCAAAATTGCCATTTTTACAGAGTTTTGCTTACTCAAAAGCTTCAATTTTGACCCGTTTCAGGCACAGAAATGACTTTAAACCCACTTATTTTAGTTGACAAAGTCATAATTCACATCCAACAGTCATTTACAGTCAAAAGATTAAATGTTAAAATTTCATCCATTTTGACCTTTTTGGGATCGTTCGACATGTCCGGAGTCATCGTTTTTCATCCGAAAATTTATTTTTTGGACTGTACCAAAAATGATTCAAAATGTCAATTGGATCGTGCCTCATGTTGAATAACCACTTTTTAAACCCTCACAGTGACCAAAATTGCCATTTTTACAGAGTTTTGCTTACTCAAAAGCTTCAATTTTGACCCCTTTGAGGCACAGAAATGACTTTAAACACACTTATTTTAGTTGACAAAGTCATAATTCACATCCAACAGTCATTTAGAGTCAAAAGATTAAATGTTAAAATTTCATCATTATAGACCTTTTTGGGATCGTTCGACAGGTCCGGAGTCATCGTTTTTCATCCGAAAATTTATTTTTTGGACTGTACCAAAAATGATTCAAAATGTCAATTGGATCGTGCCTCATGTTAAATAACCACTTTTTAAACCCTCAGAGTGACCAAAATTGCCATTTTTACAGAGTTTTGCTTACTCAAAAGCTTCAATTTTGACCCGTTGCAGGCACGGAAATGACTTTAAACACACTTATTTTAGCTGACAAAGTCACAATTCACATCCAACAGTCATTTACAGTCAAAAGATTAAATGTTAAAATTTCATCATTATAGACCATTTTGGGAACGTTCGACAGGTCCGGAGTCATCGTTTTTCATCCGAAAATTGATTTTTTGAACTGTACCAAAAATGATTCAAAATGTCAATTGGATCGTGCCTCATGTTGAATAACCACTTTTTAAACCCTCAGAGTGAGCAAAATTGCCATTTTTACAGAGTTTTGCTTACTCAAAAGCTTCAATTTTGACCCGTTTCAGGCACAGAAATGACTTTAAACACACTTATTTTAGTTGACAAAGTCATAATTCACATCCAACAGTCATTTACAGTCAAAAGATTAAATGTTAAAATTTCATCCATATTGACCATTTTGGGATAGTTCGACATGTCGGAGTCATCGTTTTTCATCCGAAAATTGATTTTTTGGACTGTACCAAAAATGATTCAAAATGTCAATTGGATCGTGCCTCATGTTGAATAACCACTTTTTAAACCCTCACAGTGACCAAAATTGCCATTTTAACAGAGTTTTGCTTACTCAAAAGCTTCAATTTTGACCCGTTTCAGGCACAGAAATGACTTTAAACACACTTATTTTAGTTGACAAAGTCATAATTCACATCCAACAGTCATTTACAGTCAAAAGATTGAATGTTAAAATTTCATCCATATTGACCATTTTGGGATAGTTCAACATGTCCGGAGTCATCGTTTTTCATCCGAAAATTGATTTTTTGGACTGTACCAAAAATGATTCAAAATGTCAATTGGATCGTGGCTCATGTTGAATAACCACTTTTTAAACCCTCACAGTGACCAAAATTGCCATTTTTACAGAGTTTTGCTTACTCAAAAGCTTCAATTTTGACCCGTTTCAGGCACAGTAATGACTTTAAACACACTTATTTTAGTTGACAAAGTCATAATTCACATCCAACTGTCATTTACAGTCAAAAGATTAAATGTTAAAATTTCATCCATATTGACCATTTTGGGATAGTTCGACATGTCCAGAGTCATCGTTTTTCATCCGAAAATTGATTTTTTGGACTGTACCAAAAATGATTCAAAATGTCAATTGGATCGTGCCTCATGTTGAATAACCACTTTTTAAACCCTCACAGTGACCAAAATTGCCATTTTTACAGAGTTTTGCTTACTCAAAAGCTTCAATTTTGACCCGTTTCAGGCACAGAAATGACTTTAAACACACTTATTTTAGTTGACAAAGTCATAATTCACATCCAACAGTCATTTACAGTCAAAAGATTAAATGTTAAAATTTCATCCATTTTGACCTTTTTGGGATCGTTCGACATGTCCGGAGTCATCGTTTTTCATCCGAAAATTGCTTTTTTGGACTGTACCAAAAATGATTCAAAATGTCAATTGGATCGTGCCTCTAGTTGAATAACCACTTTTTAAACCCTCAGAGTGACCAAAATTGCCATTTTTACAGAGTTTTGCTTACTCAAAAGCTTCAATTTTGACCCCTTTGAGGCTCAGAAACGACTTTAAACACACTTATTTTAGTTGACAAAGTCATAATTCACATCCAACAGTCATTTAGAGTCAAAAGATTAAATGTTAAAATTTCATCATTATAGACCATTTTGGGAACGTTCGACAGGTCCGGAGTCATCGTTTTTCATCCGAAAATTTATTTTTTGGACTGTACCAAAAATGATTCAAAATGTCAATTGGATCGTGCCTCATGTTGAATAACCACTTTTTAAACCCTCACAGTGACCAAAATTGCCATTTTTACAGAGTTTTGCTTACTCAAAAGCTTCAATTTTGACCCGTTTCAGGCACGGAAATGACTTTAAACACACTTATTTTAGCTGACAAAGTCACAATTCACATCCAACAGTCATTTACAGTCAAAAGATTAAATGTTAAAATTTCATCATTATAGACCATTTTGGGAACGTTCGACAGGTCCGGAGTCATCGTTTTTCATCCGAAAATTGATTTTTTGAACTGTACCAAAAATGATTCAAAATGTCAATTGGATCGTGCCTCATGTTGAATAACCACTTTTTAAACCCTCACAGTGACCAAAACTGCCATTTTTACAGAGTTTTGCTTACTCAAAAGCTTCAATTTTGACCCGTTTCAGGCACAGAAATGACTTTAAACACACTTATTTTAGTTGACAAAGTCATAATTCACATCCAACAGTCATTTACAGTCAAAAGATTAAATGTTAAAATTTCATCCATATTGACCATTTTGGGATAGTTCGACATGTCCGGAGTCATCGTTTTTCATCCGAAAATTGATTTTTTGGACTGTACCAAAAATGATTCAAAATGTCAATTGGATCGTGCCTCATGTTGAATAACCACTTTTTAAACCCTCACAGTGACCAAAATTGCCATTTTTACAGAGTTTTGCTTACTCAAAAGCTTCAATTTTGACCCGTTTCAGGCACAGAAATGACTTTAAACACACTTATTTTAGTTGACAAAGTCATAATTCACATCCAACAGTCATTTACAGTCAAAAGATTAAATGTTAAAATGTCATCCATTTTGACCTTTTTGGGATCGTTCGACATGTCCGGAGTCATCGTTTTTCATCCGAAAATTTATTTTTTGGACTGTACCAAAAATGATTCAAAATGTCAATTGGATCGTGCCTCATGTTGAATAACCACTTTTTAAACCCTCACAGTGACCAAAATTGCAATTTTTACAGAGTTTTGCTTACTCAAAAGCTTCAATTTTGACCCCTTTGAGGCACAGAAATGACTTTAAACACACTTATTTTAGTTGACAAAGTCATAATTCACATCCAACAGTCATTTAGAGTCAAAAGATTAAATGTTAAAATTTCATCATTATAGACCTTTTTGGGATCGTTCGACAGGTCCGGAGTCATCGTTTTTCATCCGAAAATTTATTTTTTGGACTGTACCAAAAATGATTCAAAATGTCAATTGGATCGTGCCTCATGTTAAATAACCACTTTTTAAACCCTCAGAGTGACCAAAATTGCCATTTTTACAGAGTTTTGCTTACTCAAAAGCTTCAATTTTGACCCGTTGCAGGCACGGAAATGACTTTAAACACACTTATTTTAGCTGACAAAGTCACAATTCACATCCAACAGTCATTTACAGTCAAAAGATTAAATGTTAAAATTTCATCATTATAGACCATTTTGGGAACGTTCGACAGGTCCGGAGTCATCGTTTTTCATCCGAAAATTGATTTTTTGAACTGTACCAAAAATGATTCAAAATGTCAATTGGATCGTGCCTCATGTTGAATAACCACTTTTTAAACCCTCAGAGTGAGCAAAATTGCCATTTTTACAGAGTTTTGCTTACTCAAAAGCTTCAATTTTGACCCGTTTCAGGCACAGAAATGACTTTAAACACACTTATTTTAGTTGACAAAGTCATAATTCACATCCAACAGTCATTTACAGTCAAAAGATTGAATGTTAAAATTTCATCCATATTGACCATTTTGGGATAGTTCAACGTGTCCGGAGTCATCGTTTTTCATCCGAAAATTGATTTTTTGGACTGTACCAAAAATGATTCAAAATGTCAATTGGATCGTGGCTCATGTTGAATAACCACTTTTTAAACCCTCACAGTGACCAAAATTGCCATTTTTACAGAGTTTTGCTTACTCAAAAGCTTCAATTTTGACCCGTTTCAGGCACAGTAATGACTTTAAACACACTTATTTTAGTTGACAAAGTCATAATTCACATCCAACAGTCATTTACAGTCAAAAGATTGAATGTTAAAATTTCATCCATATTGACCATTTTGGGATAGTTCAACATGTCCGGAGTCATCGTTTTTCATCCGAAAATTGATTTTTTGGACTGTACCAAAAATGATTCAAAATGTCAATTGGATCGTGGCTCATGTTGAATAACCACTTTTTAAACCCTCACAGTGACCAAAATTGCAATTTTTACAGAGTTTTGCTTACTCAAAAGCTTCAATTTTGACCCGTTTCAGGCACAGTAATGACTTTAAACACACTTATTTTAGTTGACAAAGACATAATTCACATCCAACTGTCATTTACAGTCAAAAGATTAAATGTTAAAATTTCATCCATATTGACCATTTTGGGATAGTTCGACATGTCCGGAGTCATCGTTTTTCATCCGAAAATTGATTTTTTGGACTGTACCAAAAATGATTCAAAATGTCAATTGGATCGTGCCTCATGTTGAATAACCACTTTTTAAACCCTCACAGTGACCAAAATTGCCATTTTTACAGAGTTTTGCTTACTCAAAAGCTTCAATTTTGACCCGTTTCAGGCACAGAAATGACTTTAAACACACTTATTTTAGTTGACAAAGTCATAATTCACATCCAACAGTCATTTACAGTCAAAAGATTAAATGTTAAAATTTCATCCATTTTGACCTTTTTGGGATCGTTCGACATGTCCGGAGTCATCGTTTTTCATCCGAAAATTGCTTTTTTGGACTGTACCAAAAATGATTCAAAATGTCAATTGGATCGTGCCTCTAGTTGAATAACCACTTTTTAAACCCTCAGAGTGACCAAAATTGCCATTTTTACAGAGTTTTGCTTACTCAAAAGCTTCAATTTTGACCCCTTTGAGGCACAGAAACGACTTTAAACACACTTATTTTAGTTGACAAAGTCATAATTCACATCCAACAGTCATTTAGAGTCAAAAGATTAAATGTTAAAATTTCATCATTGTAGACCATTTTGGGAACGTTCGACAGGTCCGGAGTCATCGTTTTTCATCCGAAAATTTATTTTTTGGACTGTACCAAAAATGATTCAAAATGTCAATTGGATCGTGCCTCATGTTGAATAACCACTTTTTAAACCCTCACAGTGACCAAAATTGCCATTTTTACAGAGTTTTGCTTACTCAAAAGCTTCAATTTTGACCCGTTTCAGGCACGGAAATGACTTTAAACACACTTATTTTAGCTGACAAAGTCACAATTCACATCCAACAGTCATTTACAGTCAAAAGATTAAATGTTAAAATTTCATCATTATAGACCATTTTGGGAACGTTCGACAGGTCCGGAGTCATCGTTTTTCATCCGAAAATTGATTTTTTGAACTGTACCAAAAATGATTCAAAATGTCAATTGGATCGTGCCTCATGTTGAATAACCACTTTTTAAACCCTCACAGTGACCAAAATTGCCATTTTTACAGAGTTTTGCTTACTCAAAAGCTTCAATTTTGACCCGTTTCAGGCACAGAAATGACTTTAAACACACTTATTTTAGTTGACAAAGTCATAATTCACATCCAACAGTCATTTACAGTCAAAAGATTAAATGTTAAAATTTGATCCATATTGACCATTTTGGGATAGTTCGACATGTCCGGAGTCATCGTTTTTCATCCGAAAATTGATTTTTTGGACTGTACCAAAAATGATTCAAAATGTCAATTGGATCGTGCCTCATGTTGAATAACCACTTTTTAAACCCTCACAGTGACCAAAATTGCCATTTTTACAGAGTTTTGCTTACTCAAAAGCTTCAATTTTGACCCGTTTCAGGCACAGTAATGACTTTAAACACACTTATTTTATTTGACAAAGTCATAATTCACATCCAACTGTCATTTACAGTCAAAAGATTAAATGTTAAAATTTCATCCATATTGACCATTTTGGGATAGTTCGACATGTCCGGAGTCATCGTTTTTCATCCGAAAATTGATTTTTTGGACTGTACCAAAAATGATTCAAAATGTCAATTGGATCGTGCCTCATGTTGAATAACCACTTTTTAAACCCTCACAGTGACCAAAATTGCCATTTTTACAGAGTTTTGCTTACTCAAAAGCTTCAATTTTGACCCGTTTCAGGCACAGAAATGACTTTAAACACACTTATTTTAGTTGACAAAGTCATAATTCACATCCAACAGTCATTTACAGTCAAAAGATTAAATGTTAAAATTTCATCCATTTTGACCTTTTTGGGATCGTTCGACATGTCCGGAGTCATCGTTTTTCATCCGAAAATTTATTTTTTGGACTGTACCAAAAATGATTCAAAATGTCAATTGGATCGTGCCTCATGTTGAATAACCACTTTTTAAACCCTCACAGTGACCAAAATTGCCATTTTTACAGAGTTTTGCTTACTCAAAAGCTTCAATTTTGACCCCTTTGAGGCACAGAAATGACTTTAAACACACTTATTTTAGTTGACAAAGTCATAATTCACATCCAACAGTCATTTAGAGTCAAAAGATTAAATGTTAAAATTTCATCATTATAGACCTTTTTGGGATCGTTCGACAGGTCCGGAGTCATCGTTTTTCATCCGAAAATTTATTTTTTGGACTGTACCAAAAATGATTCAAAATGTCAATTGGATCGTGCCTCATGTTAAATAACCACTTTTTAAACCCTCAGAGTGACCAAAATTGCCATTTTTACAGAGTTTTGCTTACTCAAAAGCTTCAATTTTGACCCGTTGCAGGCACGGAAATGACTTTAAACACACTTATTTTAGCTGACAAAGTCACAATTCACATCCAACAGTCATTTACAGTCAAAAGATTAAATGTTAAAATTTCATCATTATAGACCATTTTGGGAACGTTCGACAGGTCCGGAGTCATCGTTTTTCATCCGAAAATTGATTTTTTGAACTGTACCAAAAATGATTCAAAATGTCAATTGGATCGTGCCTCATGTTGAATAACCACTTTTTAAACCCTCAGAGTGAGCAAAATTGCCATTTTTACAGAGTTTTGCTTACTCAAAAGCTTCAATTTTGACCCGTTTCAGGCACAGAAATGACTTTAAACACACTTATTTTAGTTGACAAAGTCATAATTCACATCCAACAGTCATTTACAGTCAAAAGATTGAATGTTAAAATTTCATCCATATTGACCATTTTGGGATAGTTCAACGTGTCCGGAGTCATCGTTTTTCATCCGAAAATTGATTTTTTGGACTGTACCAAAAATGATTCAAAATGTCAATTGGATCGTGGCTCATGTTGAATAACCACTTTTTAAACCCTCACAGTGACCAAAATTGCCATTTTTACAGAGTTTTGCTTACTCAAAAGCTTCAATTTTGACCCGTTTCAGGCACAGTAATGACTTTAAACACACTTATTTTAGTTGACAAAGTCATAATTCACATCCAACTGTCATTTACAGTCAAAAGATTAAATGTTAAAATTTCATCCATATTGACCATTTTGGGATAGTTCGACATGTCCGGAGTCATCGTTTTTCATCCGAAAATTGATTTTTTGGACTGTACCAAAAATGATTCAAAATGTCAATTGGATCGTGCCTCATGTTGAATAACCACTTTTTAAACCCTCACAGTGACCAAAATTGCCATTTTTACAGAGTTTTGCTTACTCAAAAGCTTCAATTTTGACCCGTTTCAGGCACAGAAATGACTTTAAACACACTTATTTTAGTTGACAAAGTCATAATTCACATCCAACAGTCATTTACAGTCAAAAGATTAAATGTTAAAATTTCATCCATATTGACCTTTTTGGGATCGTTCGACATGTCCGGAGTCATCGTTTTTCATCCGAAAATTGATTTTTTTGGACTGTACCAAAAATGATTCAAAATGTCAATTGGATCGTGCCTCATGTTGAATAACCACTTTTTAAACCCTCACAGTGACCAAAATTGCCATTTTTACAGAGTTTTGCTTACTCAAAAGCTTCAATTTTGACCCGTTTCAGGCACAGAAATGACTTTAAACACACTTATTTTAGTTGACAAAGTCATAATTCACATCCAACAGTCATTTACAGTCAAAAGATTAAATGTTAAAATTTCATCCATTTTGACCTTTTTGGGATCGTTCGACATGTCCGGAGTCATCGTTTTTCATCCGAAAATTTATTTTTTGGACTGTACCAAAAATGATTCAAAATGTCAATTGGATCGTGCCTCATGTTGAATAACCACTTTTTAAACCCTCACAGTGACCAAAATTGCCATTTTTACAGAGTTTTGCTTACTCAAAAGCTTCAATTTTGACCCCTTTGAGGCACAGAAATGACTTTAAACACACTTATTTTAGTTGACAAAGTCATAATTCACATCCAACAGTCATTTAGAGTCAAAAGATTAAATGTTAAAATTTCATCATTATAGACCTTTTTGGGATCGTTCGACAGGTCCGGAGTCATCGTTTTTCATCCGAAAATTTATTTTTTGGACTGTACCAAAAATGATTCAAAATGTCAATTGGATCGTGCCTCATGTTAAATAACCACTTTTTAAACCCTCAGAGTGACCAAAATTGCCATTTTTACAGAGTTTTGCTTACTCAAAAGCTTCAATTTTGACCCGTTGCAGGCACGGAAATGACTTTAAACACACTTATTTTAGCTGACAAAGTCACAATTCACATCCAACAGTCATTTACAGTCAAAAGATTAAATGTTAAAATTTCATCATTATAGACCATTTTGGGAACGTTCGACAGGTCCGGAGTCATCGTTTTTCATCCGAAAATTGATTTTTTGAACTGTACCAAAAATGATTCAAAATGTCAATTGGATCGTGCCTCATGTTGAATAACCACTTTTTAAACCCTCAGAGTGAGCAAAATTGCCATTTTTACAGAGTTTTGCTTACTCAAAAGCTTCAATTTTGACCCGTTTCAGGCACAGTAATGACTTTAAACACACTTATTTTAGTTGACAAAGTCATAATTCACATCCAACTGTCATTTACAGTCAAAAGATTAAATGTTAAAATTTCATCCATATTGACCATTTTGGGATAGTTCGACATGTCCGGAGTCATCGTTTTTCATCCGAAAATTTATTTTTTGGACTGTACCAAAAATGATTCAAAATGTCAATTGGATCGTGCCTCATGTTGAATAACCACTTTTTAAACCCTCACAGTGACCAAAATTGCCATTTTAACAGAGTTTTGCTTACTCAAAAGCTTCAATTTTGACCCGTTTCAGGCACAGTAATGACTTTAAACACACTTATTTTAGTTGACAAAGTCATAATTCACATCCAACTGTCATTTACAGTCAAAAGATTAAATGTTAAAATTTCATCCATATTGACCATTTTGGGATAGTTCGACATGTCCGGAGTCATCGTTTTTCATCCGAAAATTGATTTTTTGGACTGTACCAAAAATGATTCAAAATGTCAATTGGATCGTGCCTCATGTTGAATAACCACTTTTTAAACCCTCAGAGTAACCAAAATTGCCATTTTTACAGAGTTTTGCTTACTCAAAAGCTTCAATTTTGACCCGTTTCAGGCACAGTAATGACTTTAAACACACTTATTTTAGTTGACAAAGTCATAATTCACATCCAACAGTCATTTACAGTCAAAAGATTAAATGTTAAAATTTCATCCATATTGACCATTTTGGGATAGTTCGACATGTCCGGAGTCATTGTTTTTCATCCGAAAATCTATTTTTTGGACTGTACCAAAAATGATTCAAAATGTCAATTGGATCGAGCCTCATGTTGAATAACCACTTTTTAAACCCTCACAGTGACCAAAATTGCCATTTTTACAGAGTTTTGCTTACTCAAAAGCTTCAATTTTGACCCATTTGAGGCACAGAAATGACTTTAAACACACTTATTTTAGTTGACAAAGTCATAATTCACATCCAACAGTCATTTAGAGTCAAAAGATTAAATGTTAAAATTTCATCCATTTTGACCTTTTTGGGATCGTTCGACATGTCCGGAGTCATCGTTTTTCATCCGAAAATTGATTTTTTGGACTGTACCAAAAATGATTCAAAATGTCAATTGGATCGTGCCTCATGTTGAATAACCACTTTTTAAACCCTCAGAGTGACCAAAATTGCCATTTTTACAGAGTTTTGCTTACTCAAAAGCTTCAATTTTGACCCGTTGCAGGCACGGAAATGACTTTAAACACACTTATTTTAGCTGACAAAGTCACAATTCACATCCAACAGTCATTTACAGTCAAAAGATTAAATGTTAAAATTTCATCATTATAGACCATTTTGGGAACGTTCGACAGGTCCGGAGTCATCGTTTTTCATCCGAAAATTGATTTTTTGAACTGTACCAAAAATGATTCAAAATGTCAATTGGATCGTGCCTCATGTTGAATAACCACTTTTTAAACCCTCAGAGTGAGCAAAATTGCCATTTTTACAGAGTTTTGCTTACTCAAAAGCTTCAATTTTGACCCGTTTCAGGCACAGAAATGACTTTAAACACACTTATTTTAGTTTACAAAGTCATAATTCACATCCAACAGTCATTTAGAGTCAAAAGATTAAATGTTAAAATTTCATCATTATAGACCATTTTGGGAACGTTCGACAGGTCCGGAGTCATCGTTTTTCATCCGAAAATTTATTTTTTGGACTGTACCAAAAATGATTCAAAATGTCATTTGGATCGTGCCTCATGTTGAATAACCACTTTTTAAACCCTCACAGTGACCAAAATTGCCATTTTTACAGAGTTTTGCTTACTCAAAAGCTTCAATTTTGACCCGTTTCAGGCACAGAAATGACTTTAAACACACTTATTTTAGTCGACAAAGTCATAATTCACATCCAACAGTCATTTACAGTCAAAAGATTAAATGTTAAAATTTCATCCATATTGACCATTTTGGGATAGTTCGACATGTCCGGAGTCATCGTTTTTCATCCGAAAATTGATTTTTTGGACTGTACCAAAAATGATTCAAAATGTCAATTGGATCGTGCCTCATGTTGAATAACCACTTTTTAAACCCTCACAGTGACCAAAATTGCCATTTTTACAGAGTTTTGCTTACTCAAAAGCTTCAATTTTGACCCGTTTCAGGCACAGAAATGACTTTAAACACACTTATTTTAGTTGACAAAGTCATAATTCACATCCAACAGTCATTTACAGTCAAAAGATTAAATGTTAAAATGTCATCCATTTTGACCTTTTTGGGATCGTTCGACATGTCCGGAGTCATCGTTTTTCATCCGAAAATTTATTTTTTGGACTGTACCAAAAATGATTCAAAATGTCAATTGGATCGTGCCTCATGTTGAATAACCACTTTTTAAACCCTCACAGTGACCAAAATTGCAATTTTTACAGAGTTTTGCTTACTCAAAAGCTTCAATTTTGACCCCTTTGAGGCACAGAAATGACTTTAAACACACTTATTTTAGTTGACAAAGTCATAATTCACATCCAACAGTCATTTAGAGTCAAAAGATTAAATGTTAAAATTTCATCATTATAGACCTTTTTGGGATCGTTCGACAGGTCCGGAGTCATCGTTTTTCATCCGAAAATTTATTTTTTGGACTGTACCAAAAATGATTCAAAATGTCAATTGGATCGTGCCTCATGTTAAATAACCACTTTTTAAACCCTCAGAGTGACCAAAATTGCCATTTTTACAGAGTTTTGCTTACTCAAAAGCTTCAATTTTGACCCGTTGCAGGCACGGAAATGACTTTAAACACACTTATTTTAGCTGACAAAGTCACAATTCACATCCAACAGTCATTTACAGTCAAAAGATTAAATGTTAAAATTTCATCATTATAGACCATTTTGGGAACGTTCGACAGGTCCGGAGTCATCGTTTTTCATCCGAAAATTGATTTTTTGAACTGTACCAAAAATGATTCAAAATGTCAATTGGATCGTGCCTCATGTTGAATAACCACTTTTTAAACCCTCAGAGTGAGCAAAATTGCCATTTTTACAGAGTTTTGCTTACTCAAAAGCTTCAATTTTGACCCGTTTCAGGCACAGAAATGACTTTAAACACACTTATTTTAGTTGACAAAGTCATAATTCACATCCAACAGTCATTTACAGTCAAAAGATTGAATGTTAAAATTTCATCCATATTGACCATTTTGGGATAGTTCAACGTGTCCGGAGTCATCGTTTTTCATCCGAAAATTGATTTTTTGGACTGTACCAAAAATGATTCAAAATGTCAATTGGATCGTGGCTCATGTTGAATAACCACTTTTTAAACCCTCACAGTGACCAAAATTGCCATTTTTACAGAGTTTTGCTTACTCAAAAGCTTCAATTTTGACCCGTTTCAGGCACAGTAATGACTTTAAACACACTTATTTTAGTTGACAAAGTCATAATTCACATCCAACAGTCATTTACAGTCAAAAGATTGAATGTTAAAATTTCATCCATATTGACCATTTTGGGATAGTTCAACATGTCCGGAGTCATCGTTTTTCATCCGAAAATTGATTTTTTGGACTGTACCAAAAATGATTCAAAATGTCAATTGGATCGTGGCTCATGTTGAATAACCACTTTTTAAACCCTCACAGTGACCAAAATTGCAATTTTTACAGAGTTTTGCTTACTCAAAAGCTTCAATTTTGACCCGTTTCAGGCACAGTAATGACTTTAAACACACTTATTTTAGTTGACAAAGACATAATTCACATCCAACTGTCATTTACAGTCAAAAGATTAAATGTTAAAATTTCATCCATATTGACCATTTTGGGATAGTTCGACATGTCCGGAGTCATCGTTTTTCATCCGAAAATTGATTTTTTGGACTGTACCAAAAATGATTCAAAATGTCAATTGGATCGTGCCTCATGTTGAATAACCACTTTTTAAACCCTCACAGTGACCAAAATTGCCATTTTTACAGAGTTTTGCTTACTCAAAAGCTTCAATTTTGACCCGTTTCAGGCACAGAAATGACTTTAAACACACTTATTTTAGTTGACAAAGTCATAATTCACATCCAACAGTCATTTACAGTCAAAAGATTAAATGTTAAAATTTCATCCATTTTGACCTTTTTGGGATCGTTCGACATGTCCGGAGTCATCGTTTTTCATCCGAAAATTGCTTTTTTGGACTGTACCAAAAATGATTCAAAATGTCAATTGGATCGTGCCTCTAGTTGAATAACCACTTTTTAAACCCTCAGAGTGACCAAAATTGCCATTTTTACAGAGTTTTGCTTACTCAAAAGCTTCAATTTTGACCCCTTTGAGGCACAGAAACGACTTTAAACACACTTATTTTAGTTGACAAAGTCATAATTCACATCCAACAGTCATTTAGAGTCAAAAGATTAAATGTTAAAATTTCATCATTGTAGACCATTTTGGGAACGTTCGACAGGTCCGGAGTCATCGTTTTTCATCCGAAAATTTATTTTTTGGACTGTACCAAAAATGATTCAAAATGTCAATTGGATCGTGCCTCATGTTGAATAACCACTTTTTAAACCCTCACAGTGACCAAAATTGCCATTTTTACAGAGTTTTGCTTACTCAAAAGCTTCAATTTTGACCCGTTTCAGGCACGGAAATGACTTTAAACACACTTATTTTAGCTGACAAAGTCACAATTCACATCCAACAGTCATTTACAGTCAAAAGATTAAATGTTAAAATTTCATCATTATAGACCATTTTGGGAACGTTCGACAGGTCCGGAGTCATCGTTTTTCATCCGAAAATTGATTTTTTGAACTGTACCAAAAATGATTCAAAATGTCAATTGGATAGTGCCTCATGTTGAATAACCACTTTTTAAACCCTCACAGTGACCAAAATTGCCATTTTTACAGAGTTTTGCTTACTCAAAAGCTTCAATTTTGACCCGTTTCAGGCACAGAAATGACTTTAAACACACTTATTTTAGTTGACAAAGTCATAATTCACATCCAACAGTCATTTACAGTCAAAAGATTAAATGTTAAAATTTCATCCATATTGACCATTTTGGGATAGTTCGACATGTCCGGAGTCATCGTTTTTCATCCGAAAATTGATTTTTTGGACTGTACCAAAAATGATTCAAAATGTCAATTGGATCGTGCCTCATGTTGAATAACCACTTTTTAAACCCTCACAGTGACCAAAATTGCCATTTTTACAGAGTTTTGCTTACTCAAAAGCTTCAATTTTGACCCGTTTCAGGCACAGTAATGACTTTAAACACACTTATTTTATTTGACAAAGTCATAATTCACATCCAACTGTCATTTACAGTCAAAAGATTAAATGTTAAAATTTCATCCATATTGACCATTTTGGGATAGTTCGACATGTCCGGAGTCATCGTTTTTCATCCGAAAATTGATTTTTTGGACTGTACCAAAAATGATTCAAAATGTCAATTGGATCGTGCCTCATGTTGAATAACCACTTTTTAAACCCTCACAGTGACCAAAATTGCCATTTTTACAGAGTTTTGCTTACTCAAAAGCTTCAATTTTGACCCGTTTCAGGCACAGAAATGACTTTAAACACACTTATTTTAGTTGACAAAGTCATAATTCACATCCAACAGTCATTTACAGTCAAAAGATTAAATGTTAAAATTTCATCCATTTTGACCTTTTTGGGATCGTTCGACATGTCCGGAGTCATCGTTTTTCATCCGAAAATTTATTTTTTGGACTGTACCAAAAATGATTCAAAATGTCAATTGGATCGTGCCTCATGTTGAATAACCACTTTTTAAACCCTCACAGTGACCAAAATTGCCATTTTTACAGAGTTTTGCTTACTCAAAAGCTTCAATTTTGACCCCTTTGAGGCACAGAAATGACTTTAAACACACTTATTTTAGTTGACAAAGTCATAATTCACATCCAACAGTCATTTAGAGTCAAAAGATTAAATGTTAAAATTTCATCATTATAGACCTTTTTGGGATCGTTCGACAGGTCCGGAGTCATCGTTTTTCATCCGAAAATTTATTTTTTGGACTGTACCAAAAATGATTCAAAATGTCAATTGGATCGTGGCTCATGTTGAATAACCACTTTTTAAACCCTCACAGTGACCAAAATTGCCATTTTTACAGAGTTTTGCTTACTCAAAAGCTTCAATTTTGACCCGTTTCAGGCACAGTAATGACTTTAAACACACTTATTTTAGTTGACAAAGTCATAATTCACATCCAACTGTCATTTACAGTCAAAAGATTAAATGTTAAAATTTCATCCATATTGACCATTTTGGGATAGTTCGACATGTCCGGAGTCATCGTTTTTCATCCGAAAATTGATTTTTTGGACTGTACCAAAAATGATTCAAAATGTCAATTGGATCGTGCCTCATGTTGAATAACCACTTTTTAAACCCTCACAGTGACCAAAATTGCCATTTTTACAGAGTTTTGCTTACTCAAAAGCTTCAATTTTGACCCGTTTCAGGCACAGAAATGACTTTAAACACACTTATTTTAGTTGACAAAGTCATAATTCACATCCAACAGTCATTTACAGTCAAAAGATTAAATGTTAAAATTTCATCCATATTGACCTTTTTGGGATCGTTCGACATGTCCGGAGTCATCGTTTTTCATCCGAAAATTGATTTTTTTGGACTGTACCAAAAATGATTCAAAATGTCAATTGGATCGTGCCTCATGTTGAATAACCACTTTTTAAACCCTCACAGTGACCAAAATTGCCATTTTTACAGAGTTTTGCTTACTCAAAAGCTTCAATTTTGACCCGTTTCAGGCACAGAAATGACTTTAAACACACTTATTTTAGTTGACAAAGTCATAATTCACATCCAACAGTCATTTACAGTCAAAAGATTAAATGTTAAAATTTCATCCATTTTGACCTTTTTGGGATCGTTCGACATGTCCGGAGTCATCGTTTTTCATCCGAAAATTTATTTTTTGGACTGTACCAAAAATGATTCAAAATGTCAATTGGATCGTGCCTCATGTTGAATAACCACTTTTTAAACCCTCACAGTGACCAAAATTGCCATTTTTACAGAGTTTTGCTTACTCAAAAGCTTCAATTTTGACCCCTTTGAGGCACAGAAATGACTTTAAACACACTTATTTTAGTTGACAAAGTCATAATTCACATCCAACAGTCATTTAGAGTCAAAAGATTAAATGTTAAAATTTCATCATTATAGACCTTTTTGGGATCGTTCGACAGGTCCGGAGTCATCGTTTTTCATCCGAAAATTTATTTTTTGGACTGTACCAAAAATGATTCAAAATGTCAATTGGATCGTGCCTCATGTTAAATAACCACTTTTTAAACCCTCAGAGTGACCAAAATTGCCATTTTTACAGAGTTTTGCTTACTCAAAAGCTTCAATTTTGACCCGTTGCAGGCACGGAAATGACTTTAAACACACTTATTTTAGCTGACAAAGTCACAATTCACATCCAACAGTCATTTACAGTCAAAAGATTAAATGTTAAAATTTCATCATTATAGACCATTTTGGGAACGTTCGACAGGTCCGGAGTCATCGTTTTTCATCCGAAAATTGATTTTTTGAACTGTACCAAAAATGATTCAAAATGTCAATTGGATCGTGCCTCATGTTGAATAACCACTTTTTAAACCCTCAGAGTGAGCAAAATTGCCATTTTTACAGAGTTTTGCTTACTCAAAAGCTTCAATTTTGACCCGTTTCAGGCACAGTAATGACTTTAAACACACTTATTTTAGTTGACAAAGTCATAATTCACATCCAACTGTCATTTACAGTCAAAAGATTAAATGTTAAAATTTCATCCATATTGACCATTTTGGGATAGTTCGACATGTCCGGAGTCATCGTTTTTCATCCGAAAATTTATTTTTTGGACTGTACCAAAAATGATTCAAAATGTCAATTGGATCGTGCCTCATGTTGAATAACCACTTTTTAAACCCTCACAGTGACCAAAATTGCCATTTTAACAGAGTTTTGCTTACTCAAAAGCTTCAATTTTGACCCGTTTCAGGCACAGTAATGACTTTAAACACACTTATTTTAGTTGACAAAGTCATAATTCACATCCAACTGTCATTTACAGTCAAAAGATTAAATGTTAAAATTTCATCCATATTGACCATTTTGGGATAGTTCGACATGTCCGGAGTCATCGTTTTTCATCCGAAAATTGATTTTTTGGACTGTACCAAAAATGATTCAAAATGTCAATTGGATCGTGCCTCATGTTGAATAACCACTTTTTAAACCCTCAGAGTAACCAAAATTGCCATTTTTACAGAGTTTTGCTTACTCAAAAGCTTCAATTTTGACCCGTTTCAGGCACAGTAATGACTTTAAACACACTTATTTTAGTTGACAAAGTCATAATTCACATCCAACAGTCATTTACAGTCAAAAGATTAAATGTTAAAATGTCATCCATATTGACCATTTTGGGATAGTTCGACATGTCCGGAGTCATTGTTTTTCATCCGAAAATCTATTTTTTGGACTGTACCAAAAATGATTCAAAATGTCAATTGGATCGAGCCTCATGTTGAATAACCACTTTTTAAACCCTCACAGTGACCAAAATTGCCATTTTTACAGAGTTTTGCTTACTCAAAAGCTTCAATTTTGACCCATTTGAGGCACAGAAATGACTTTAAACACACTTATTTTAGTTGACAAAGTCATAATTCACATCCAACAGTCATTTAGAGTCAAAAGATTAAATGTTAAAATTTCATCCATTTTGACCTTTTTGGGATCGTTCGACATGTCCGGAGTCATCGTTTTTCATCCGAAAATTGATTTTTTGGACTGTACCAAAAATGATTCAAAATGTCAATTGGATCGTGCCTCATGTTGAATAACCACTTTTTAAACCCTCAGAGTGACCAAAATTGCCATTTTTACAGAGTTTTGCTTACTCAAAAGCTTCAATTTTGACCCGTTGCAGGCACGGAAATGACTTTAAACACACTTATTTTAGCTGACAAAGTCACAATTCACATCCAACAGTCATTTACAGTCAAAAGATTAAATGTTAAAATTTCATCATTATAGACCATTTTGGGAACGTTCGACAGGTCCGGAGTCATCGTTTTTCATCCGAAAATTGATTTTTTGAACTGTACCAAAAATGATTCAAAATGTCAATTGGATCGTGCCTCATGTTGAATAACCACTTTTTAAACCCTCAGAGTGAGCAAAATTGCCATTTTTACAGAGTTTTGCTTACTCAAAAGCTTCAATTTTGACCCGTTTCAGGCACAGAAATGACTTTAAACACACTTATTTTAGTTGACAAAGTCATAATTCACATCCAACAGTCATTTACAGTCAAAAGATTGAATGTTAAAATTTCATCCATATTGACCATTTTGGGATAGTTCAACATGTCCGGAGTCATCGTTTTTCATCCGAAAATTGATTTTTTGGACTGTACCAAAAATGATTCAAAATGTCAATTGGATCGTGGCTCATGTTGAATAACCACTTTTTAAACCCTCACAGTGACCAAAATTGCCATTTTTACAGAGTTTTGCTTACTCAAAAGCTTCAATTTTGACCCGTTTCAGGCACAGTAATGACTTTAAACACACTTATTTTAGTTGACAAAGTCATAATTCACATCCAACTGTCATTTACAGTCAAAAGATTAAATGTTAAAATTTCATCCATATTGACCATTTTGGGATAGTTCGACATGTCCGGAGTCATCGTTTTTCATCCGAAAATTTATTTTTTGGACTGTACCAAAAATGATTCAAAATGTCAATTGGATCGTGCCTCATGTTGAATAACCACTTTTTAAACCCTCACAGTGACCAAAATTGCCATTTTTACAGAGTTTTGCTTACTCAAAAGCTTCAATTTTGACCCGTTTCAGGCACAGAAATGACTTTAAACACACTTATTTTAGTTGACAAAGTCATAATTCACATCCAACAGTCATTTACAGTCAAAAGATTAAATGTTAAAATTTCATCCATTTTGACCTTTTTGGGATCGTTCGACATGTCCGGAGTCATCGTTTTTCATCCGAAAATTGATTTTTTGGACTGTACCAAAAATGATTCAAAATGTCAATTGGATCGTGCCTCATGTTGAATAACCACTTTTTAAACCCTCACAGTGACCAAAATTGCCATTTTTACAGAGTTTTGCTTACTCAAAAGCTTCAATTTTGACCCCTTTGAGGCACAGAAACGACTTTAAACACACTTATTTTAGTTGACAAAGTCATAATTCACATCCAACAGTCATTTAGAGTCAAAAGATTAAATGTTAAAATTTCATCATTATAGACCATTTTGGGAACGTTCGACAGGTCCGGAGTCATCGTTTTTCATCCGAAAATTTATTTTTTGGACTGTACCAAAAATGATTCAAAATGTCATTTGGATCGTGCCTCATGTTGAATAACCACTTTTTAAACCCTCACAGTGACCAAAATTGCCATTTTTACAGAGTTTTGCTTACTCAAAAGCTTCAATTTTGACCCGTTTCAGGCACAGAAATGACTTTAAACACACTTATTTTAGTCGACAAAGTCATAATTCACATCCAACAGTCATTTACAGTCAAAAGATTAAATGTTACAATTTCATCCATTTTGACCTTTTTGGGATCGTTCGACATGTCCGGAGTCATCGTTTTTCATCCGAAAATTTATTTTTTGGACTGTACCAAAAATGATTCAAAATGTCAATTGGATCGTGCCTCATGTTGAATAACCACTTTTTAAACCCTCACAGTGACCAAAATTGCCATTTTTACAGAGTTTTGCTTACTCAAAAGCTTCAATTTTGACCCCTTTGAGGCACAGAAATGACTTTAAACACACTTATTTTAGTTGACAAAGTCATAATTCACATCCAACAGTCATTTAGAGTCAAAAGATTAAATGTTAAAATTTCATCCATATTGACCATTTTGGGATCATTCGACATGTCCGGAGTCATCGTTTTTCATCCGAAAATTGATTTTTTGGACTGTACCAAAAATGATTCAAAATGTCAATTGGATCGTGCCTCATGTTGAATAACCACTTTTTAAACCCTCAGAGTAACCAAAATTGCCATTTTTACAGAGTTTTGCTTACTCACAAGCTTCAATTTTGACCCGTTTCAGGCACAGTAATGACTTTAAACACACTTATTTTAGTTGACAAAGTCATAATTCACATCCAACAGTCATTTACAGTCAAAAGATTAAATGTTAAAATTTCATCCATATTGACCATTTTGGGATAGTTCGACATGTCCGGAGTCATTGTTTTTCATCCGAAAATCTATTTTTTGGACTGTACCAAAAATGATTCAAAATGTCAATTGGATCGTGCCTCATGTTGAATAACCACTTTTTAAACCCTCACAGTGACCAAAATTGCCATTTTTACAGAGTTTTGCTTACTCAAAAGCTTCAATTTTGACCCCTTTGAGGCACAGAAATGACTTTAAACACACTTATTTTAGTTGACAAAGTCATAATTCACATCCAACAGTCATTTAGAGTCAAAAGATTAAATGTTAAAATTTCATCCATATTGACCATTTTGGGATCATTCGACATGTCCGGAGTCATCGTTTTTCATCCGAAAATTGATTTTTTGGACTGTACCAAAAATGATTCAAAATGTCAATTGGATCGTGGCTCATGTTGAATAACCACTTTTTAAACCCTCACAGTGACCAAAATTGCCATTTTTACAGAGTTTTGATTACTCAAAAGCTTCAATTTTGACCCCTTTGAGGCACAGAAACGACTTTAAACACACTTATTGTAGTTGACAAAGTTATAATTCACATCCAACAGTCATTTAGATTCAAAAGATTAAATGTTAAAATTTCATCATTATAGACCTTTTTGGGAACGTTCGACAGGTCCGGAGTCATCGTTTTTCATCCGAAAATTGATTTTTTGGACTGTACCAAAAATGATTCAAAATGTCAATTGGATCGTGCCTCATGTTGAATAACCACTTTTTAAACCCTCACAGTGACCAAAATTGCCAATTTTACAGAGTTTTGCTTACTCAAAAGCTTCAATTTTGACCCATTTCAGGCACAGAAATGACTTTAGACACACTTATTTTAGTTGACAAAGTCATAATTCACATCCAACAGTCATTTAGAGTCAAAAGATTAAATGTTAAAATTTCATCATTATAGACCATTTTGGGATTGTTCGACAGGTCCGGAGTCATCGTTTTTCATCCGAAAATTGATTTTTTGGACTGTACCAAAAATGATTCAAAATGTCAATTGGATCGTGCCTCATGTTGAATAACCACTTTTTAAACCCTCAGAGTGACCAAAATTGCCATTTTTACAGAGTTTTGCTTACTCAAAAGCTTCAATTTTGACCCGTTTCAGGCACAGAAATGACTTTAAACACACTTATTTTTAGTTGACAAAGTCATAATTCACATCCAACAGTCATTTACAGTCAAAAGATTAAATGTTAAAATTTCATCCATATTGACCATTTTAGGATCGTTCGACATGTCCGGAGTCATTGTTTTTCATCCGAAAATTGATTTTTTGGACTGTACCAAAAATGATTCAAAATGTCAATTGGATCGTGCCTCATGTTGAATAACCACTTTTTAAACCCTCAGAGTGACCAAAATTGCCATTTTTACAGAGTTTTGCTTACTCAAAAGCTTCAATTTTGACCCGTTTCAGGCAGAGAAATGACTTTAAACACACTTATTTTAGTTGACAAAGTCATAATTCACATCCAACAGTCATTTACAGTCAAAAGATTAAATGTTAAAATTTCATCCATATTGGCCATTTTGGGATCGTTCGACATGTCCGGAGTCATCGTTTTTCATCCGAAAATTGATTTTTTGGACTGCATCAAAAATGTTTCCAAATGTCAATTGGATCGTGCCTCATGCTGAATAACCACTTTTTAAACCCTCACAGTGACCAAAATTGCCATTTTAACAGAGTTTTGATTACTCAAAAGCTTCAATTTTGACCCCTTTGAGGCACAGAAACAACTTTAAACACACTTATTTTAGTTGACAAAGTCATAATTCACATCCAACAGTCATTTAGAGTCAAAAGATTAAATGTTAAAATTTCATCATTATAGACCATTTTGGGAACGTTCGACAGGTCCGGAGTCATTGTTTTTCATCCGAAAATTTATTTTTTGGACTGTACCAAAAATGATTCAAAATGTCAATTGGATCGTGCCTCATGTTGAAGAACCACTTTTTAAACCCTCACAGTGACCAAAATTGCCATTTTTACAGAGTTTTGCTTACTCAAAAGCTTCAATTTTGACCCGTTTCAGGCACAGAAATGACTTTAAACACACTTATTTTAGTTGACAAAGTCATAATTCACATCCAACAGTCATTTACAGTCAAAAGATTAAATGTTAAAATTTCATCCATTTTGACCATTTTGGGATCGTTCGACATGTCCGGAGTCATCGTTTTTCATCCGAAAATTGATTTTTTGGACTGTACCAAAAATGATTCAAAATGTCAATTGGATCGTGCCTCATGTTGAATAACCACTTTTTAAACCCTCACAGTGACCAAAATTGCCAATTTTACAGAGTTTTGCTTACTCAAAAGCTTCAATTTTGACGCATTTCAGGCACAGAAATGACTTTAGACACACTTATTTTAGTTGACAAAGTCATAATTCACATCCAACAGTCATTTAGAGTCAAAAGATTAAATGTTAAAATTTCATCATTATAGACCATTTTGGGATTGTTCGACAAGTCCGGAGTCATCCTTTTTCATCCGAAAATTGATTTTTTGGACTGTACCAAAAATGATTCAAAATGTCAATTGGATCGTGCCTCATGTTGAATAACCACTTTTTAAACCCTCAGAGTGACCAAAATTGCCATTTTTACAGAGTTTTGCTTACTCAAAAGCTTCAATTTTGACCCGTTTCAGGCACAGAAATGACTTTAAACACACTTATTTTAGTTGACAAAGTCATAATTCACATCCAACAGTAATTTACAGTCAAAAGATTAAATGTTAAAATTTCATCCATATTGACCATTTTGGGATAGTTCGACATGTCCGGAGTCATCGTTTTTCATCCGAAAATGGATTTTTTGGACTGTACCAAAAATGATTCAAAATGTCAATTGGATCGTGCCTCATGTTGAATAACCACTTTTTAAACCCTCACACTGACCAAAATTGCCATTTTTACAGAGTTTTGCTTACTCAAAAGCTTCAATTTTGACCCGTTTCAGGCACAGAAATGACTTTAAACACACTTATTTTAGTTGACAAAGTCATAATTCACATCCAACAGTCATTTACAGTCAAAAGATTAAATGTTAAAATTTCATCATTATAGACCATTTTGGGAACGTTCGACAGGTCCGGAGTCATCGTTTTTCATCCGAAAATTTATTTTTTGGACTGTACCAAAAATGATTCAAAATGTCAATTGGATATTGCCTCATGTTGAATAACCACTTTTTAAACCCTCACAGTGACCATAATTGCCATTTTTACAGAGTTTTGCTTACTCAAAAGCTTCAATTTTGACCCGTTTCAGGCACAGAAATGACTTTAAACACACTTATTTTAGTTGACAAAGTCATAATTCACATCCAACAGTCATTTACAGTCAAAAGATTAAATGTTAAAATTTCATCCATTTTGACCATTTTGGGATCGTTCGACATGTCCGGAGTCATCGTTTTTCATCCGAAAAATTGATTTTTTGGACTGTACCAAAAATGATTCAAAATGTCAATTGGATCGTGCCTCATGTTGAATAACCACTTTTTAAACCCTCACAGTGACCAAAATTGCCAATTTTACAGAGTTTTGCTTACTCAAAAGCTTCAATTTTGACCCATTTCAGGCACAGAAATGACTTTAGACACACTTATTTTAGTTGACAAAGTCATAATTCACATCCAACAGTCATTTAGAGTCAAAAGATTAAATGTTAAAATGTCATCATTATAGACCATTTTGGGATTGTTCGACAGGTCCGGAGTCATCGTTTTTCATCCGAAAATTGATTTTTTGGACTGTACCAAAAATGATTCAAAATGTCAATTGGATCGTGCCTCATGTTGAATAACCACTTTTTAAACCCTCAGAGTAACCAAAATTGCCATTTTTACAGAGTTTTGCTTACTCAAAAGCTTCAATTTTGACCCGTTTCAGGCACAGTAATGACTTTAAACACACTTATTTTAGTTGACAAAGTCATAATTCACATCCAACAGTCATTTACAGTCAAAAGATTAAATGTTAAAATTTCATCCATATTGACCATTTTGGGATAGTTCGACATGTCCGGAGTCATTGTTTTTCATCCGAAAATCTATTTTTTGGACTGTACCAAAAATGATTCAAAATGTCAATTGGATCGAGCCTCATGTTGAATAACCACTTTTTAAACCCTCACAGTGACCAAAATTGCCATTTTTACAGAGTTTTGCTTACTCAAAAGCTTCAATTTTGACCCATTTGAGGCACAGAAATGACTTTAAACACACTTATTTTAGTTGACAAAGTCATAATTCACATCCAACAGTCATTTAGAGTCAAAAGATTAAATGTTAAAATTTCATCCATTTTGACCTTTTTGGGATCGTTCGACATGTCCGGAGTCATCGTTTTTCATCCGAAAATTGATTTTTTGGACTGTACCAAAAATGATTCAAAATGTCAATTGGATCGTGCCTCATGTTGAATAACCACTTTTTAAACCCTCAGAGTGACCAAAATTGCCATTTTTACAGAGTTTTGCTTACTCAAAAGCTTCAATTTTGACCCGTTGCAGGCACGGAAATGACTTTAAACACACTTATTTTAGCTGACAAAGTCACAATTCACATCCAACAGTCATTTACAGTCAAAAGATTAAATGTTAAAATTTCATCATTATAGACCATTTTGGGAACGTTCGACAGGTCCGGAGTCATCGTTTTTCATCCGAAAATTGATTTTTTGAACTGTACCAAAAATGATTCAAAATGTCAATTGGATCGTGCCTCATGTTGAATAACCACTTTTTAAACCCTCAGAGTGAGCAAAATTGCCATTTTTACAGAGTTTTGCTTACTCAAAAGCTTCAATTTTGACCCGTTTCAGGCACAGAAATGACTTTAAACACACTTATTTTAGTTGACAAAGTCATAATTCACATCCAACAGTCATTTACAGTCAAAAGATTGAATGTTAAAATTTCATCCATATTGACCATTTTGGGATAGTTCAACATGTCCGGAGTCATCGTTTTTCATCCGAAAATTGATTTTTTGGACTGTACCAAAAATGATTCAAAATGTCAATTGGATCGTGGCTCATGTTGAATAACCACTTTTTAAACCCTCACAGTGACCAAAATTGCCATTTTTACAGAGTTTTGCTTACTCAAAAGCTTCAATTTTGACCCGTTTCAGGCACAGTAATGACTTTAAACACACTTATTTTAGTTGACAAAGTCATAATTCACATCCAACTGTCATTTACAGTCAAAAGATTAAATGTTAAAATTTCATCCATATTGACCATTTTGGGATAGTTCGACATGTCCGGAGTCATCGTTTTTCATCCGAAAATTTATTTTTTGGACTGTACCAAAAATGATTCAAAATGTCAATTGGATCGTGCCTCATGTTGAATAACCACTTTTTAAACCCTCACAGTGACCAAAATTGCCATTTTTACAGAGTTTTGCTTACTCAAAAGCTTCAATTTTGACCCGTTTCAGGCACAGAAATGACTTTAAACACACTTATTTTAGTTGACAAAGTCATAATTCACATCCAACAGTCATTTACAGTCAAAAGATTAAATGTTAAAATTTCATCCATTTTGACCTTTTTGGGATCGTTCGACATGTCCGGAGTCATCGTTTTTCATCCGAAAATTGATTTTTTGGACTGTACCAAAAATGATTCAAAATGTCAATTGGATCGTGCCTCATGTTGAATAACCACTTTTTAAACCCTCACAGTGACCAAAATTGCCATTTTTACAGAGTTTTGCTTACTCAAAAGCTTCAATTTTGACCCCTTTGAGGCACAGAAACGACTTTAAACACACTTATTTTAGTTGACAAAGTCATAATTCACATCCAACAGTCATTTAGAGTCAAAAGATTAAATGTTAAAATTTCATCATTATAGACCATTTTGGGAACGTTCGACAGGTCCGGAGTCATCGTTTTTCATCCGAAAATTTATTTTTTGGACTGTACCAAAAATGATTCAAAATGTCATTTGGATCGTGCCTCATGTTGAATAACCACTTTTTAAACCCTCACAGTGACCAAAATTGCCATTTTTACAGAGTTTTGCTTACTCAAAAGCTTCAATTTTGACCCGTTTCAGGCACAGAAATGACTTTAAACACACTTATTTTAGTCGACAAAGTCATAATTCACATCCAACAGTCATTTACAGTCAAAAGATTAAATGTTACAATTTCATCCATTTTGACCTTTTTGGGATCGTTCGACATGTCCGGAGTCATCGTTTTTCATCCGAAAATTTATTTTTTGGACTGTACCAAAAATGATTCAAAATGTCAATTGGATCGTGCCTCATGTTGAATAACCACTTTTTAAACCCTCACAGTGACCAAAATTGCCATTTTTACAGAGTTTTGCTTACTCAAAAGCTTCAATTTTGACCCCTTTGAGGCACAGAAATGACTTTAAACACACTTATTTTAGTTGACAAAGTCATAATTCACATCCAACAGTCATTTAGAGTCAAAAGATTAAATGTTAAAATTTCATCCATATTGACCATTTTGGGATCATTCGACATGTCCGGAGTCATCGTTTTTCATCCGAAAATTGATTTTTTGGACTGTACCAAAAATGATTCAAAATGTCAATTGGATCGTGCCTCATGTTGAATAACCACTTTTTAAACCCTCAGAGTAACCAAAATTGCCATTTTTACAGAGTTTTGCTTACTCAAAAGCTTCAATTTTGACCCGTTTCAGGCACAGTAATGACTTTAAACACACTTATTTTAGTTGACAAAGTCATAATTCACATCCAACAGTCATTTACAGTCAAAAGATTAAATGTTAAAATTTCATCCATATTGACCATTTTGGGATAGTTCGACATGTCCGGAGTCATTGTTTTTCATCCGAAAATCTATTTTTTGGACTGTACCAAAAATGATTCAAAATGTCAATTGGATCGTGCCTCATGTTGAATAACCACTTTTTAAACCCTCACAGTGACCAAAATTGCCATTTTTACAGAGTTTTGCTTACTCAAAAGCTTCAATTTTGACCCCTTTGAGGCACAGAAATGACTTTAAACACACTTATTTTAGTTGACAAAGTCATAATTCACATCCAACAGTCATTTAGAGTCAAAAGATTAAATGTTAAAATTTCATCCATATTGACCATTTTGGGATCATTCGACATGTCCGGAGTCATCGTTTTTCATCCGAAAATTGATTTTTTGGACTGTACCAAAAATGATTCAAAATGTCAATTGGATCGTGGCTCATGTTGAATAACCACTTTTTAAACCCTCACAGTGACCAAAATTGCCATTTTTACAGAGTTTTGATTACTCAAAAGCTTCAATTTTGACCCCTTTGAGGCACAGAAACGACTTTAAACACACTTATTGTAGTTGACAAAGTTATAATTCACATCCAACAGTCATTTAGATTCAAAAGATTAAATGTTAAAATTTCATCATTATAGACCTTTTTGGGAACGTTCGACAGGTCCGGAGTCATCGTTTTTCATCCGAAAATTGATTTTTTGGACTGTACCAAAAATGATTCAAAATGTCAATTGGATCGTGCCTCATGTTGAATAACCACTTTTTAAACCCTCAGAGTGACCAAAATTGCCATTTTTACAGAGTTTTGCTTACTCAAAAGCTTCAATTTTGACCCGTTTCAGGCACAGAAATGACTTTAAACACACTTATTTTAGTTGACAAAGTCATAATTCACATCCAACAGTAATTTACAGTCAAAAGAATAAATGTTAAAATTTCATCCATATTGACCATTTTGGGATAGTTCGACATGTCCGGTGTCATCGTTTTTCATCCGAAAATTGATTTTTTGGACTGTATCAAAAATGATTCAAAATGTCAATTGGATCGTGCCTCATGTTAAATAACCACTTTTTAAACCCTCACAGTGACCAAAATTGCCATTTTTACAGAGTTTTGATTACTCAAAAGCTTCAATTTTGACCCCTTTGAGGCACAGAAACGACTTTAAAAACACTTATTTTAGTTGACAAAGTCATAATTCACATCCAACAGTCATTTAGAGTCAAAAGATTAAATATTAAAATTTCATCATTATAGACCATTTTGGGAACGTTCGACAGGTCCGGAGTCATCGTTTTTCATCCGAAAATTTATTTTTTGGACTGTACCAAAAATGATTCAAAATGTCAATTGGATCGTGCCTCATGTTGAATAACCACTTTTTAAACCCTCACAGTGACCAAAATTGCCATTTTTACAGAGTTTTGATTACTCAAAAGCTTCAATTTTGACCCCTTTGAGGCACAGAAATGACTTTAAACACACTTATTTTAGTTGACAAAGTCATAATTCACATCCAACAGTCATTTAGAGTCAAAAGATTAAATGTTAAAATTTCATCATTATAGACCATTTTGGGATTGTTCGACAAGTCCGGAGTCATCCTTTTTCATCCGAAAATTGATTTTTTGGACTGTACCAAAAATGATTCAAAATGTCAATTGGATCGTGCCTCATGTTGAATAACCACTTTTTAAACCCTCAGAGTGACCAAAATTGCCATTTTTACAGAGTTTTGTTTACTCAAAAGCTTCAATTTTGACCCGTTTCAGGCACAGAAATGACTTTAAACACACTTATTTTAGTTGACAAAGTCATAATTCACATCCAACAGTAATTTACAGTCAAAAGATTAAATGTTAAAATTTCATCCATATTGACCATTTTGGGATAGTTCGACATGTCCGGAGTCATCGTTTTTCATCCGAAAATGGATTTTTTGGACTGTACCAAAAATGATTCAAAATGTCAATTGGATCGTGCCTCATGTTGAATAACCACTTTTTAAACCCTCACACTGACCAAAATTGCCATTTTTACAGAGTTTTGCTTACTCAAAAGCTTCAATTTTGACCCGTTTCAGGCACAGAAATGACTTTAAACACACTTATTTTAGTTGACAAAGTCATAATTCACATCCAACAGTCATTTACAGTCAAAAGATTAAATGTTAAAATTTCATCATTATAGACCATTTTGGGAACGTTCGACAGGTCCGGAGTCATCGTTTTTCATCCGAAAATTTATTTTTTGGACTGTACCAAAAATGATTCAAAATGTCAATTGGATATTGCCTCATGTTGAATAACCACTTTTTAAACCCTCACAGTGACCATAATTGCCATTTTTACAGAGTTTTGCTTACTCAAAAGCTTCAATTTTGACCCGTTTCAGGCACAGAAATGACTTTAAACACACTTATTTTAGTTGACAAAGTCATAATTCACATCCAACAGTCATTTACAGTCAAAAGATTAAATGTTAAAATTTCATCCATTTTGACCATTTTGGGATCGTTCGACATGTCCGGAGTCATCGTTTTTCATCCGAAAAATTGATTTTTTGGACTGTACCAAAAATGATTCAAAATGTCAATTGGATCGTGCCTCATGTTGAATAACCAATTTTTAAACCCTCACAGTGACCAAAATTGCCAATTTTACAGAGTTTTGCTTACTCAAAAGCTTCAATTTTGACCCATTTCAGGCACAGAAATGACTTTAGACACACTTATTTTAGTTGACAAAGTCATAATTCACATCCAACAGTCATTTAGAGTCAAAAGATTAAATGTTAAAATGTCATCATTATAGACCATTTTGGGATTGTTCGACAGGTCCGGAGTCATCGTTTTTCATCCGAAAATTGATTTTTTGGACTGTACCAAAAATGATTCAAAATGTCAATTGGATCGTGCCTCATGTTGAATAACCACTTTTTAAACCCTCAGAGTAACCAAAATTGCCATTTTTACAGAGTTTTGCTTACTCAAAAGCTTCAATTTTGACCCGTTTCAGGCACAGTAATGACTTTAAACACACTTATTTTAGTTGACAAAGTCATAATTCACATCCAACAGTCATTTACAGTCAAAAGATTAAATGTTAAAATTTCATCCATATTGACCATTTTGGGATAGTTCGACATGTCCGGAGTCATTGTTTTTCATCCGAAAATCTATTTTTTGGACTGTACCAAAAATGATTCAAAATGTCAATTGGATCGAGCCTCATGTTGAATAACCACTTTTTAAACCCTCACAGTGACCAAAATTGCCATTTTTACAGAGTTTTGCTTACTCAAAAGCTTCAATTTTGACCCATTTGAGGCACAGAAATGACTTTAAACACACTTATTTTAGTTGACAAAGTCATAATTCACATCCAACAGTCATTTAGAGTCAAAAGATTAAATGTTAAAATTTCATCCATTTTGACCTTTTTGGGATCGTTCGACATGTCCGGAGTCATCGTTTTTCATCCGAAAATTGATTTTTTGGACTGTACCAAAAATGATTCAAAATGTCAATTGGATCGTGCCTCATGTTGAATAACCACTTTTTAAACCCTCAGAGTGACCAAAATTGCCATTTTTACAGAGTTTTGCTTACTCAAAAGCTTCAATTTTGACCCGTTGCAGGCACGGAAATGACTTTAAACACACTTATTTTAGCTGACAAAGTCACAATTCACATCCAACAGTCATTTACAGTCAAAAGATTAAATGTTAAAATTTCATCATTATAGACCATTTTGGGAAAGTTCGACAGGTCCGGAGTCATCGTTTTTCATCCGAAAATTGATTTTTTGAACTGTACCAAAAATGATTCAAAATGTCAATTGGATCGTGCCTCATGTTGAATAACCACTTTTTAAACCCTCAGAGTGAGCAAAATTGCCATTTTTACAGAGTTTTGCTTACTCAAAAGCTTCAATTTTGACCCGTTTCAGGCACAGAAATGACTTTAAACACACTTATTTTAGTTGACAAAGTCATAATTCACATCCAACAGTCATTTACAGTCAAAAGATTGAATGTTAAAATTTCATCCATATTGACCATTTTGGGATAGTTCAACATGTCCGGAGTCATCGTTTTTCATCCGAAAATTTATTTTTTGGACTGTACCAAAAATGATTCAAAATGTCAATTGGATCGTGCCTCATGTTGAATAACCACTTTTTAAACCCTCACAGTGACCAAAATTGCCATTTTTACAGAGTTTTGCTTACTCAAAAGCTTCAATTTTGACCCGTTTCAGGCACAGAAATGACTTTAAACACACTTATTTTAGTTGACAAAGTCATAATTCACATCCAACAGTCATTTACAGTCAAAAGATTAAATGTTAAAATTTCATCCATTTTGACCTTTTTGGGATCGTTCGACATGTCCGGAGTCATCGTTTTTCATCCGAAAATTGATTTTTTGGACTGTACCAAAAATGATTCAAAATGTCAATTGGATCGTGCCTCATGTTGAATAACCACTTTTTAAACCCTCACAGTGACCAAAATTGCAATTTTTACAGAGTTTTGCTTACTCAAAAGCTTCAATTTTGACCCCTTTGAGGCACAGAAACGACTTTAAACACACTTATTTTAGTTGACAAAGTCATAATTCACATCCAACAGTCATTTACAGTCAAAAGATTAAATGTTAAAATTTCATCCATATTGACCATTTTGGGATAGTTCGACATGTCCGGAGTCATTGTTTTTCATCCGAAAATCTATTTTTTGGACTGTACCAAAAATGATTCAAAATGTCAATTGGATCGTGCCTCATGTTGAATAACCACTTTTTAAACCCTCACAGTGACCAAAATTGCCATTTTTACAGAGTTTTGCTTACTCAAAAGCTTCAATTTTGACCCCTTTGAGGCACAGAAATGACTTTAAACACACTTATTTTAGTTGACAAAGTCATAATTCACATCCAACAGTCATTTAGAGTCAAAAGATTAAATGTTAAAATTTCATCCATATTGACCATTTTGGGATCATTCGACATGTCCGGAGTCATCGTTTTTCATCCGAAAATTGATTTTTTGGACTGTACCAAAAATGATTCAAAATGTCAATTGGATCGTGGCTCATGTTGAATAACCACTTTTTAAACCCTCACAGTGACCAAAATTGCCATTTTTACAGAGTTTTGATTACTCAAAAGCTTCAATTTTGACCCCTTTGAGGCACAGAAACGACTTTAAACACACTTATTGTAGTTGACAAAGTTATAATTCACATCCAACAGTCATTTAGATTCAAAAGATTAAATGTTAAAATTTCATCATTATAGACCTTTTTGGGAACGTTCGACAGGTCCGGAGTCATCGTTTTTCATCCGAAAATTGATTTTTTGGACTGTACCAAAAATGATTCAAAATGTCAATTGGATCGTGCCTCATGTTGAATAACCACTTTTTAAACCCTCAGAGTGACCAAAATTGCCATTTTTACAGAGTTTTGCTTACTCAAAAGCTTCAATTTTGACCCGTTTCAGGCACAGAAATGACTTTAAACACACTTATTTTAGTTGACAAAGTCATAATTCACATCCAACAGTCATTTACAGTCAAAAGAATAAATGTTAAAATTTCATCCATATTGACCATTTTGGGATAGTTCGACATGTCCGGTGTCATCGTTTTTCATCCGAAAATTGATTTTTTGGACTGTATCAAAAATGATTCAAAATGTCAATTGGATCGTGCCTCATGTTAAATAACCACTTTTTAAACCCTCACAGTGACCAAAATTGCCATTTTTACAGAGTTTTGATTACTCAAAAGCTTCAATTTTGACCCCTTTGAGGCACAGAAACGACTTTAAAAACACTTATTTTAGTTGACAAAGTCATAATTCACATCCAACAGTCATTTAGAGTCAAAAGATTAAATATTAAAATTTCATCATTATAGACCATTTTGGGAACGTTCGACAGGTCCGGAGTCATCGTTTTTCATCCGAAAATTTATTTTTTGGACTGTACCAAAAATGATTCAAAATGTCAATTGGATCGTGCCTCATGTTGAATAACCACTTTTTAAACCCTCACAGTGACCAAAATTGCCATTTTTACAGAGTTTTGATTACTCAAAAGCTTCAATTTTGACCCCTTTGAGGCACAGAAATGACTTTAAACACACTTATTTTAGTTGACAAAGTCATAATTCACATCCAACAGTCATTTAGAGTCAAAAGATTAAATGTTAAAATTTCATCATTATAGACCATTTTGGGATTGTTCGACAAGTCCGGAGTCATCCTTTTTCATCCGAAAATTGATTTTTTGGACTGTACCAAAAATGATTCAAAATGTCAATTGGATCGTGCCTCATGTTGAATAACCACTTTTTAAACCCTCAGAGTGACCAAAATTGCCATTTTTACAGAGTTTTGTTTACTCAAAAGCTTCAATTTTGACCCGTTTCAGGCACAGAAATGACTTTAAACACACTTATTTTAGTTGACAAAGTCATAATTCACATCCAACAGTAATTTACAGTCAAAAGATTAAATGTTAAAATTTCATCCATATTGACCATTTTGGGATAGTTCGACATGTCCGGAGTCATCGTTTTTCATCCGAAAATGGATTTTTTGGACTGTACCAAAAATGATTCAAAATGTCAATTGGATCGTGCCTCATGTTGAATAACCACTTTTTAAACCCTCACACTGACCAAAATTGCCATTTTTACAGAGTTTTGCTTACTCAAAAGCTTCAATTTTGACCCGTTTCAGGCACAGAAATGACTTTAAACACACTTATTTTAGTTGACAAAGTCATAATTCACATCCAACAGTCATTTACAGTCAAAAGATTAAATGTTAAAATTTCATCATTATAGACCATTTTGGGAACGTTCGACAGGTCCGGAGTCATCGTTTTTCATCCGAAAATTTATTTTTTGGACTGTACCAAAAATGATTCAAAATGTCAATTGGATATTGCCTCATGTTGAATAACCACTTTTTAAACCCTCACAGTGACCATAATTGCCATTTTTACAGAGTTTTGCTTACTCAAAAGCTTCAATTTTGACCCGTTTCAGGCACAGAAATGACTTTAAACACACTTATTTTAGTTGACAAAGTCATAATTCACATCCAACAGTCATTTACAGTCAAAAGATTAAATGTTAAAATTTCATCCATTTTGACCATTTTGGGATCGTTCGACATGTCCGGAGTCATCGTTTTTCATCCGAAAAATTGATTTTTTGGACTGTACCAAAAATGATTCAAAATGTCAATTGGATCGTGCCTCATGTTGAATAACCAATTTTTAAACCCTCACAGTGACCAAAATTGCCAATTTTACAGAGTTTTGCTTACTCAAAAGCTTCAATTTTGACCCATTTCAGGCACAGAAATGACTTTAGACACACTTATTTTAGTTGACAAAGTCATAATTCACATCCAACAGTCATTTAGAGTCAAAAGATTAAATGTTAAAATGTCATCATTATAGACCATTTTGGGATTGTTCGACAGGTCCGGAGTCATCGTTTTTCATCCGAAAATTGATTTTTTGGACTGTACCAAAAATGATTCAAAATGTCAATTGGATCGTGCCTCATGTTGAATAACCACTTTTTAAACCCTCAGAGTAACCAAAATTGCCATTTTTACAGAGTTTTGCTTACTCAAAAGCTTCAATTTTGACCCGTTTCAGGCACAGTAATGACTTTAAACACACTTATTTTAGTTGACAAAGTCATAATTCACATCCAACAGTCATTTACAGTCAAAAGATTAAATGTTAAAATTTCATCCATATTGACCATTTTGGGATAGTTCGACATGTCCGGAGTCATTGTTTTTCATCCGAAAATCTATTTTTTGGACTGTACCAAAAATGATTCAAAATGTCAATTGGATCGAGCCTCATGTTGAATAACCACTTTTTAAACCCTCACAGTGACCAAAATTGCCATTTTTACAGAGTTTTGCTTACTCAAAAGCTTCAATTTTGACCCATTTGAGGCACAGAAATGACTTTAAACACACTTATTTTAGTTGACAAAGTCATAATTCACATCCAACAGTCATTTAGAGTCAAAAGATTAAATGTTAAAATTTCATCCATTTTGACCTTTTTGGGATCGTTCGACATGTCCGGAGTCATCGTTTTTCATCCGAAAATTGATTTTTTGGACTGTACCAAAAATGATTCAAAATGTCAATTGGATCGTGCCTCATGTTGAATAACCACTTTTTAAACCCTCAGAGTGACCAAAATTGCCATTTTTACAGAGTTTTGCTTACTCAAAAGCTTCAATTTTGACCCGTTGCAGGCACGGAAATGACTTTAAACACACTTATTTTAGCTGACAAAGTCACAATTCACATCCAACAGTCATTTACAGTCAAAAGATTAAATGTTAAAATTTCATCATTATAGACCATTTTGGGAACGTTCGACAGGTCCGTAGTCATCGTTTTTCATCCGAAAATTGATTTTTTGAACTGTACCAAAAATGATTCAAAATGTCAATTGGATCGTGCCTCATGTTGAATAACCACTTTTTAAACCCTCAGAGTGAGCAAAATTGCCATTTTTACAGAGTTTTGCTTACTCAAAAGCTTCAATTTTGACCCGTTTCAGGCACAGAAATGACTTTAAACACACTTATTTTAGTTGACAAAGTCATAATTCACATCCAACAGTCATTTACAGTCAAAAGATTGAATGTTAAAATTTCATCCATATTGACCATTTTGGGATAGTTCAACATGTCCGGAGTCATCGTTTTTCATCCGAAAATTTATTTTTTGGACTGTACCAAAAATGATTCAAAATGTCAATTGGATCGTGCCTCATGTTGAATAACCACTTTTTAAACCCTCACAGTGACCAAAATTGCCATTTTTACAGAGTTTTGCTTACTCAAAAGCTTCAATTTTGACCCGTTTCAGGCACAGAAATGACTTTAAACACACTTATTTTAGTTGACAAAGTCATAATTCACATCCAACAGTCATTTACAGTCAAAAGATTAAATGTTAAAATTTCATCCATTTTGACCTTTTTGGGATCGTTCGACATGTCCGGAGTCATCGTTTTTCATCCGAAAATTGATTTTTTGGACTGTACCAAAAATGATTCAAAATGTCAATTGGATCGTGCCTCATGTTGAATAACCACTTTTTAAACCCTCACAGTGACCAAAATTGCAATTTTTACAGAGTTTTGCTTACTCAAAAGCTTCAATTTTGACCCCTTTGAGGCACAGAAACGACTTTAAACACACTTATTTTAGTTGACAAAGTCATAATTCACATCCAACAGTCATTTAGAGTCAAAAGATTAAATGTTAAAATTTCATCATTATAGACCATTTTGGGAACGTTCGACAGGTCCGGAGTCATCGTTTTTCATCCGAAAATTTATTTTTTGGACTGTACCAAAAATGATTCAAAATGTCATTTGGATCGTGCCTCATGTTGAATAACCACTTTTTAAACCCTCACAGTGACCAAAATTGCCATTTTTACAGAGTTTTGCTTACTCAAAAGCTTCAATTTTGACCCGTTTCAGGCACAGAAATGACTTTAAACACACTTATTTTAGTCGACAAAGTCATAATTCACATCCAACAGTCATTTACAGTCAAAAGATTAAATGTTACAATTTCATCCATTTTGACCTTTTTGGGATCGTTCGACATGTCCGGAGTCATCGTTTTTCATCCGAAAATTTATTTTTTGGACTGTACCAAAAATGATTCAAAATGTCAATTGGATCGTGCCTCATGTTGAATAACCACTTTTTAAACCCTCACAGTGACCAAAATTGCCATTTTTACAGAGTTTTGCTTACTCAAAAGCTTCAATTTTGACCCCTTTGAGGCACAGAAATGACTTTAAACACACTTATTTTAGTTGACAAAGTCATAATTCACATCCAACAGTCATTTAGAGTCAAAAGATTAAATGTTACAATTTCATCCATTTTGACCTTTTTGGGATCGTTCGACATGTCCGGAGTCATCGTTTTTCATCCGAAAATTGATTTTTTGGACTGTACCAAAAATGATTCAAAATGTCAATTGGATCGTGCCTCATGTTGAATAACCACTTTTTAAACCCTCAGAGTGACCAAAATTGCCATTTTTACAGAGTTTTGCTTACTCAAAAGCTTCAATTTTGACCGTTGCAGGCACGGAAATGACTTTAAACACACTTATTTTAGCTGACAAAGTCACAATTCACATCCAACAGTCATTTACAGTCAAAAGATTAAATGTTAAAATTTCATCATTATAGACCATTTTGGGAACGTTCGACAGGTCCGGAGTCATCGTTTTTCATCCGAAAATTGATTTTTTGAACTGTACCAAAAATGATTCAAAATGTCAATTGGATCGTGCCTCATGTTGAATAACCACTTTTTAAACCCTCAGAGTGAGCAAAATTGCCATTTTTACAGAGTTTTGCTTACTCAAAAGCTTCAATTTTGACCCGTTTCAGGCACAGAAATGACTTTAAACACACTTATTTTAGTTGACAAAGTCATAATTCACATCCAACAGTCATTTACAGTCAAAAGATTGAATGTTAAAATTTCATCCATATTGACCATTTTGGGATAGTTCAACATGTCCGGAGTCATCGTTTTTCATCCGAAAATTTATTTTTTGGACTGTACCAAAAATGATTCAAAATGTCAATTGGATCGTGCCTCATGTTGAATAACCACTTTTTAAACCCTCACAGTGACCAAAATTGCCATTTTTACAGAGTTTTGCTTACTCAAAAGCTTCAATTTTGACCCGTTTCAGGCACAGAAATGACTTTAAACACACTTATTTTAGTTGACAAAGTCATAATTCACATCCAACAGTCATTTACAGTCAAAAGATTAAATGTTAAAATTTCATCCATTTTGACCTTTTTGGGATCGTTCGACATGTCCGGAGTCATCGTTTTTCATCCGAAAATTGATTTTTTGGACTGTACCAAAAATGATTCAAAATGTCAATTGGATCGTGCCTCATGTTGAATAACCACTTTTTAAACCCTCACAGTGACCAAAATTGCCATTTTTACAGAGTTTTGCTTACTCAAAAGCTTCAATTTTGACCCCTTTGAGGCACAGAAACGACTTTAAACACACTTATTTTAGTTGACAAAGTCATAATTCACATCCAACAGTCATTTAGAGTCAAAAGATTAAATGTTAAAATTTCATCATTATAGACCATTTTGGGAACGTTCGACAGGTCCGGAGTCATCGTTTTTCATCCGAAAATTTATTTTTTGGACTGTACCAAAAATGATTCAAAATGTCATTTGGATCGTGCCTCATGTTGAATAACCACTTTTTAAACCCTCACAGTGACCAAAATTGCCATTTTTACAGAGTTTTGCTTACTCAAAAGCTTCAATTTTGACCCGTTTCAGGCACAGAAATGACTTTAAACACACTTATTTTAGTCGACAAAGTCATAATTCACATCCAACAGTCATTTACAGTCAAAAGATTAAATGTTACAATTTCATCCATTTTGACCTTTTTGGGATCGTTCGACATGTCCGGAGTCATCGTTTTTCATCCGAAAATTTATTTTTTGGACTGTACCAAAAATGATTCAAAATGTCAATTGGATCGTGCCTCATGTTGAATAACCACTTTTTAAACCCTCACAGTGACCAAAATTGCCATTTTTACAGAGTTTTGCTTACTCAAAAGCTTCAATTTTGACCCCTTTGAGGCACAGAAATGACTTTAAACACACTTATTTTAGTTGACAAAGTCATAATTCACATCCAACAGTCATTTAGAGTCAAAAGATTAAATGTTAAAATTTCATCCATATTGACCATTTTGGGATCATTCGACATGTCCGGAGTCATCGTTTTTCATCCGAAAATTGATTTTTTGGACTGTACCAAAAATGATTCAAAATGTCAATTGGATCGTGCCTCATGTTGAATAACCACTTTTTAAACCCTCAGAGTAACCAAAATTGCCATTTTTACAGAGTTTTGCTTACTCAAAAGCTTCAATTTTGACCCGTTTCAGGCACAGTAATGACTTTAAACACACTTATTTTAGTTGACAAAGTCATAATTCACATCCAACAGTCATTTACAGTCAAAAGATTAAATGTTAAAATTTCATCCATATTGACCATTTTGGGATAGTTCGACATGTCCGGAGTCATTGTTTTTCATCCGAAAATCTATTTTTTGGACTGTACCAAAAATGATTCAAAATGTCAATTGGATCGTGCCTCATGTTGAATAACCACTTTTTAAACCCTCACAGTGACCAAAATTGCCATTTTTACAGAGTTTTGCTTACTCAAAAGCTTCAATTTTGACCCCTTTGAGGCACAGAAATGACTTTAAACACACTTATTTTAGTTGACAAAGTCATAATTCACATCCAACAGTCATTTAGAGTCAAAAGATTAAATGTTAAAATTTCATCCATATTGACCATTTTGGGATCATTCGACATGTCCGGAGTCATCGTTTTTCATCCGAAAATTGATTTTTTGGACTGTACCAAAAATGATTCAAAATGTCAATTGGATCGTGGCTCATGTTGAATAACCACTTTTTAAACCCTCACAGTGACCAAAATTGCCATTTTTACAGAGTTTTGATTACTCAAAAGCTTCAATTTTGACCCCTTTGAGGCACAGAAACGACTTTAAACACACTTATTGTAGTTGACAAAGTTATAATTCACATCCAACAGTCATTTAGATTCAAAAGATTAAATGTTAAAATTTCATCATTATAGACCTTTTTGGGAACGTTCGACAGGTCCGGAGTCATCGTTTTTCATCCGAAAATTGATTTTTTGGACTGTACCAAAAATGATTCAAAATGTCAATTGGATCGTGCCTCATGTTGAATAACCACTTTTTAAACCCTCAGAGTGACCAAAATTGCCATTTTTACAGAGTTTTGCTTACTCAAAAGCTTCAATTTTGACCCGTTTCAGGCACAGAAATGACTTTAAACACACTTATTTTAGTTGACAAAGTCATAATTCACATCCAACAGTCATTTACAGTCAAAAGAATAAATGTTAAAATTTCATCCATATTGACCATTTTGGGATAGTTCGACATGTCCGGTGTCATCGTTTTTCATCCGAAAATTGATTTTTTGGACTGTATCAAAAATGATTCAAAATGTCAATTGGATCGTGCCTCATGTTAAATAACCACTTTTTAAACCCTCACAGTGACCAAAATTGCCATTTTTACAGAGTTTTGATTACTCAAAAGCTTCAATTTTGACCCCTTTGAGGCACAGAAACGACTTTAAAAACACTTATTTTAGTTGACAAAGTCATAATTCACATCCAACAGTCATTTAGAGTCAAAAGATTAAATATTAAAATTTCATCATTATAGACCATTTTGGGAACGTTCGACAGGTCCGGAGTCATCGTTTTTCATCCGAAAATTTATTTTTTGGACTGTACCAAAAATGATTCAAAATGTCAATTGGATCGTGCCTCATGTTGAATAACCACTTTTTAAACCCTCACAGTGACCAAAATTGCCATTTTTACAGAGTTTTGATTACTCAAAAGCTTCAATTTTGACCCCTTTGAGGCACAGAAATGACTTTAAACACACTTATTTTAGTTGACAAAGTCATAATTCACATCCAACAGTCATTTACAGTCAAAAGATTAAATGTTTAAATTTCATCCATTTTGACCATTTTGGGATCGTTCGACATGTCCGGAGTCATCGTTTTTCATCCGAAAAATTGATTTTTTGGACTGTACCAAAAATGATTCAAAATGTCAATTGGATCGTGCCTCATGTTGAATAACCACTTTTTAAACCCTCACAGTGACCAAAATTGCCAATTTTACAGAGTTTTGCTTACTCAAAAGCTTCAATTTTGACCCATTTCAGGCACAGAAATGACTTTAGACACACTTATTTTAGTTGACAAAGTCATAATTCACATCCAACAGTCATTTAGAGTCAAAAGATTAAATGTTAAAATTTCATCATTATAGACCATTTTGGGATTGTTCGACAGGTCCGGAGTCATCGTTTTTCATCCGAAAATTGATTTTTTGGACTGTACCAAAAATGATTCAAAATGTCAATTGGATCGTGCCTCATGTTGAATAACCACTTTTTAAACCCTCAGAGTGACCAAAATTGCCATTTTTACAGAGTTTTGCTTACTCAAAAGCTTCAATTTTGACCCGTTTCAGGCACAGAAATGACTTTAAACACACTTATTTTTAGTTGACAAAGTCATAATTCACATCCAACAGTCATTTACAGTCAAAAGATTAAATGTTAAAATTTCATCCATATTGACCATTTTAGGATCGTTCGACATGTCCGGAGTCATTGTTTTTCATCCGAAAATTGATTTTTTGGACTGTACCAAAAATGATTCAAAATGTCAATTGGATCGTGCCTCATGTTGAATAACCACTTTTTAAACCCTCAGAGTGACCAAAATTGCCATTTTTACAGAGTTTTGCTTACTCAAAAGCTTCAATTTTGACCCGTTTCAGGCAGAGAAATGACTTTAAACACACTTATTTTAGTTGACAAAGTCATAATTCACATCCAACAGTCATTTACAGTCAAAAGATTAAATGTTAAAATTTCATCCATATTGGCCATTTTGGGATCGTTCGACATGTCCGGAGTCATCGTTTTTCATCCGAAAATTGATTTTTTGGACTGCATCAAAAATGTTTCCAAATGTCAATTGGATCGTGCCTCATGCTGAATAACCACTTTTTAAACCCTCACAGTGACCAAAATTGCCATTTTAACAGAGTTTTGATTACTCAAAAGCTTCAATTTTGACCCCTTTGAGGCACAGAAACAACTTTAAACACACTTATTTTAGTTGACAAAGTCATAATTCACATCCAACAGTCATTTAGAGTCAAAAGATTAAATGTTAAAATTTCATCATTATAGACCATTTTGGGAACGTTCGACAGGTCCGGAGTCATTGTTTTTCATCCGAAAATTTATTTTTTGGACTGTACCAAAAATGATTCAAAATGTCAATTGGATCGTGCCTCATGTTGAAGAACCACTTTTTAAACCCTCACAGTGACCAAAATTGCCATTTTTACAGAGTTTTGCTTACTCAAAAGCTTCAATTTTGACCCGTTTCAGGCACAGAAATGACTTTAAACACACTTATTTTAGTTGACAAAGTCATAATTCACATCCAACAGTCATTTACAGTCAAAAGATTAAATGTTAAAATTTCATCCATTTTGACCATTTTGGGATCGTTCGACATGTCCGGAGTCATCGTTTTTCATCCGAAAATTGATTTTTTGGACTGTACCAAAAATGATTCAAAATGTCAATTGGATCGTGCCTCATGTTGAATAACCACTTTTTAAACCCTCACAGTGACCAAAATTGCCAATTTTACAGAGTTTTGCTTACTCAAAAGCTTCAATTTTGACGCATTTCAGGCACAGAAATGACTTTAGACACACTTATTTTAGTTGACAAAGTCATAATTCACATCCAACAGTCATTTAGAGTCAAAAGATTAAATGTTAAAATTTCATCATTATAGACCATTTTGGGATTGTTCGACAAGTCCGGAGTCATCCTTTTTCATCCGAAAATTGATTTTTTGGACTGTACCAAAAATGATTCAAAATGTCAATTGGATCGTGCCTCATGTTGAATAACCACTTTTTAAACCCTCAGAGTGACCAAAATTGCCATTTTTACAGAGTTTTGCTTACTCAAAAGCTTCAATTTTGACCCGTTTCAGGCACAGAAATGACTTTAAACACACTTATTTTAGTTGACAAAGTCATAATTCACATCCAACAGTAATTTACAGTCAAAAGATTAAATGTTAAAATTTCATCCATATTGACCATTTTGGGATAGTTCGACATGTCCGGAGTCATCGTTTTTCATCCGAAAATGGATTTTTTGGACTGTACCAAAAATGATTCAAAATGTCAATTGGATCGTGCCTCATGTTGAATAACCACTTTTTAAACCCTCACACTGACCAAAATTGCCATTTTTACAGAGTTTTGCTTACTCAAAAGCTTCAATTTTGACCCGTTTCAGGCACAGAAATGACTTTAAACACACTTATTTTAGTTGACAAAGTCATAATTCACATCCAACAGTCATTTACAGTCAAAAGATTAAATGTTAAAATTTCATCATTATAGACCATTTTGGGAACGTTCGACAGGTCCGGAGTCATCGTTTTTCATCCGAAAATTTATTTTTTGGACTGTACCAAAAATGATTCAAAATGTCAATTGGATATTGCCTCATGTTGAATAACCACTTTTTAAACCCTCACAGTGACCATAATTGCCATTTTTACAGAGTTTTGCTTACTCAAAAGCTTCAATTTTGACCCGTTTCAGGCACAGAAATGACTTTAAACACACTTATTTTAGTTGACAAAGTCATAATTCACATCCAACAGTCATTTACAGTCAAAAGATTAAATGTTAAAATTTCATCCATTTTGACCATTTTGGGATCGTTCGACATGTCCGGAGTCATCGTTTTTCATCCGAAAAATTGATTTTTTGGACTGTACCAAAAATGATTCAAAATGTCAATTGGATCGTGCCTCATGTTGAATAACCACTTTTTAAACCCTCACAGTGACCAAAATTGCCAATTTTACAGAGTTTTGCTTACTCAAAAGCTTCAATTTTGACCCATTTCAGGCACAGAAATGACTTTAGACACACTTATTTTAGTTGACAAAGTCATAATTCACATCCAACAGTCATTTAGAGTCAAAAGATTAAATGTTAAAATGTCATCATTATAGACCATTTTGGGATTGTTCGACAGGTCCGGAGTCATCGTTTTTCATCCGAAAATTGATTTTTTGGACTGTACCAAAAATGATTCAAAATGTCAATTGGATCGTGCCTCATGTTGAATAACCAATTTTTAAACCCTCAGAGTGACCAAAATTGCCATTTTTACAGAGTTTTGCTTACTCAAAAGCTTCAATTTTGACCCGTTTCAGGCACAGAAATGACTTTAAACACACTTATTTTAGTTGACAAAGTCATAATTCACATCCAACAGTCATTTACAGTCAAAAGATTAAATGTTAAAATTTCATCCATTTTGACCTTTTTGGGATCGTTCGACATGTCCGGAGTCATCGTTTTTCATCCGAAAATTGATTTTTTGGACTGTACCAAAAATGATTCAAAATGTCAATTGGATCGTGCCTCATGTTGAATAACCACTTTTTAAACCCTCACAGTGACCAAAATTGCCAATTTTACAGAGTTTTGCTTACTCAAAAGCTTCAATTTTGACCCGTTTCAGGCACAGAAATGACTTTAAACACACTTATTTTTAGTTGACAAAGTCATAATTCACATCCAACAGTCATTTACAGTCAAAAGATTAAATGTTAAAATTTCATCCATATTGACCATTTTAGGATCGTTCGACATGTCCGGAGTCATTGTTTTTCATCCGAAAATTGATTTTTTGGACTGTACCAAAAATGATTCAAAATGTCAATTGGATCGTGCCTCATGTTGAATAACCACTTTTTAAACCCTCAGAGTGACCAAAATTGCCATTTTTACAGAGTTTTGCTTACTCAAAAGCTTCAATTTTGACCCGTTTCAGGCAGAGAAATGACTTTAAACACACTTATTTTAGTTGACAAAGTCATAATTCACATCCAACAGTCATTTACAGTCAAAAGATTAAATGTTAAAATTTCATCCATTTTGACCATTTTGGGATCGTTCGACATGTCCGGAGTCATCGTTTTTCATCCGAAAATTGATTTTTTGGACTGTACCAAAAATGATTCAAAATGTCAATTGGATCGTGCCTCATGTTGAATAACCACTTTTTAAACCCTCACAGTGACCAAAATTGCCAATTTTACAGAGTTTTGCTTACTCAAAAGCTTCAATTTTGACCCATTTCAGGCACAGAAATGACTTTAGACACACTTATTTTAGTTGACAAAGTCATAATTCACATCCAACAGTCATTTAGAGTCAAAAGATTAAATGTTAAAATTTCATCATTATAGACCATTTTGGGATTGTTCGACAGGTCCGGAGTCATCCTTTTTCATCCGAAAATTGATTTTTTGGACTGTACCAAAAATGATTCAAAATGTCAATTGGATCGTGCCTCATGTTGAATAACCACTTTTTAAACCCTCAGAGTGACCAAAATTGCCATTTTTACAGAGTTTTGCTTACTCAAAAGCTTCAATTTTGACCCGTTTCAGGCACAGAAATGACTTTAAACACACTTATTTTAGTTGACAAAGTCATAATTCACATCCAACAGTAATTTACAGTCAAAAGATTAAATGTTAAAATTTCATCCATATTGACCATTTTGGGATAGTTCGACATGTCCGGAGTCATCGTTTTTCATCCGAAAATGGATTTTTTGGACTGTACCAAAAATGATTCAAAATGTCAATTGGATCGTGCCTCATGTTGAATAACCACTTTTTAAACCCTCACACTGACCAAAATTGCCATTTTTACAGAGTTTTGCTTACTCAAAAGCTTCAATTTTGACCCGTTTCAGGCACAGAAATGACTTTAAACACACTTATTTTAGTTGACAAAGTCATAATTCACATCCAACAGTCATTTACAGTCAAAAGATTAAATGTTAAAATGTCATCATTATAGACCATTTTGGGAACGTTCGACAGGTCCGGAGTCATCGTTTTTCATCCGAAAATTTATTTTTTGGACTGTACCAAAAATGATTCAAAATGTCAATTGGATATTGCCTCATGTTGAATAACCACTTTTTAAACCCTCACAGTGACCATAATTGCCATTTTTACAGAGTTTTGCTTACTCAAAAGCTTCAATTTTGACCCGTTTCAGGCACAGAAATGACTTTAAACACACTTATTTTAGTTGACAAAGTCATAATTCACATCCAACAGTCATTTACAGTCAAAAGATTAAATGTTAAAATTTCATCCATTTTGACCATTTTGGGATCGTTCGACATGTCCGGAGTCATCGTTTTTCATCCGAAAAATTGATTTTTTGGACTGTACCAAAAATGATTCAAAATGTCAATTGGATCGTGCCTCATGTTGAATAACCACTTTTTAAACCCTCACAGTGACCAAAATTGCCAATTTTACAGAGTTTTGCTTACTCAAAAGCTTCAATTTTGACCCATTTCAGGCACAGAAATGACTTTAGACACACTTATTTTAGTTGACAAAGTCATAATTCACATCCAACAGTCATTTAGAGTCAAAAGATTAAATGTTAAAATTTCATCATTATAGACCATTTTGGGATTGTTCGACAGGTCCGGAGTCATCGTTTTTCATCCGAAAATTGATTTTTTGGACTGTACCAAAAATGATTCAAAATGTCAATTGGATCGTGCCTCATGTTGAATAACCACTTTTTAAACCCTCAGAGTGACCAAAATTGCCATTTTTACAGAGTTTTGCTTACTCAAAAGCTTCAATTTTGACCCGTTTCAGGCACAGAAATGACTTTAAACACACTTATTTTAGTTGACAAAGTCATAATTCACATCCAACAGTCATTTACAGTCAAAAGATTAAATGTTAAAATTTCATCCATTTTGACCTTTTTGGGATCGTTCGACATGTCCGGAGTCATCGTTTTTCATCCGAAAATTGATTTTTTGGACTGTACCAAAAATGATTCAAAATGTCAATTGGATCGTGCCTCATGTTGAATAACCACTTTTTAAACCCTCACAGTGACCAAAATTGCCAATTTTACAGAGTTTTGCTTACTCAAAAGCTTCAATTCTGACCCGTTTCAGGCACAGAAATGACTTTAAACACACTTATTTTTAGTTGACAAAGTCATAATTCACATCCAACAGTCATTTACAGTCAAAAGATTAAATGTTAAAATTTCATCCATATTGACCATTTTAGGATCGTTCGACATGTCCGGAGTCATTGTTTTTCATCCGAAAATTGATTTTTTGGACTGTACCAAAAATGATTCAAAATGTCAATTGGATCGTGCCTCATGTTGAATAACCACTTTTTAAACCCTCAGAGTGACCAAAATTGCCATTTTTACAGAGTTTTGCTTACTCAAAAGCTTCAATTTTGACCCGTTTCAGGCAGAGAAATGACTTTAAACACACTTATTTTAGTTGACAAAGTCATAATTCACATCCAACAGTCATTTACAGTCAAAAGATTAAATGTTAAAATTTCATCCATATTGACCATTTTGGGATCGTTCGACATGCCCGGAGTCATCGTTTTTCATCCGAAAATTGATTTTTTGGACTGTATCAAAAATGTTTCAAAATGTCAATTGGATCGTGCCTCATGTTGAATAACCACTTTTTAAACCCTCACAGTGACCAAAATTGCCATTTTAACAGAGTTTTGATTACTCAAAAGCTTCAATTTTGACCCCTTTGAGGCACAGAAACGACTTTAAACACACTTATTTTATTTGACAAAGTCATAATTCACATCCAACAGTCATTTAGAGTCAAAAGATTAAATGTTAAAATTTCATCATTATAGATATTTTGGGAACGTTCGACAGGTCCGGAGTCATTGTTTTTCATCCGAAAATTTATTTTTTGGACTGTACCAAAAATGATTCAAAATGTCAATTGGATCGTGCCTCATGTTGAATAACCACTTTTTAAACCCTCACAGTGACCAAAATTGCCATTTTTACAGAGTTTTGCTTACTCAAAAGCTTCAATTTTGACCCGTTTCAGGCACAGAAATGACTTTAAACACACTTATTTTAGTTGACAAAGTCATAATTCACATCAAACAGTCATTTACAGTCAAAATATTAAATGTTAAAATTTCATCCATTTTGACCATTTTGGGATCGTTCGACATGTCCGGAGTCATCGTTTTTCATCCGAAAATTGATTTTTTGGACTGTACCAAAAATGATTCAAAATGTCAATTGGATCGTGCCTCATGTTGAATAACCACTTTATAAACCCTCAGAGTAACCAAAATTGCCATTTTTACAGAGTTTTGCTTACTCAAAAGCTTCAATTTTGACCCGTTTCAGGCACAGAAATGACTTTAAACACACTTATTTTAGTTGACAAAGTCATAATTCACATCCAACAGTCATTTACAGTCAAAAGATTAAATGTTAAAATTTCATCCATATTGACCATTTTGGGATAGTTCAACATGTCCGGAGTCATCGTTTTTCATCCGAAAATTGATTTTTTGGACTGTACCAAAAATGATTCAAAATGTCAATTGGATCGTGGCTCATGTTGAATAACCACTTTTTAAACCCTCACAGTGACCAAAATTGCCATTTTTACAGAGTTTTGCTTACTCAAAAGCTTCAATTTTGACCCGTTTCAGGCACAGTAATGACTTTAAACACACTTATTTTAGTTGACAAAGTCATAATTCACATCCAACTGTCATTTACAGTCAAAAGATTAAATGTTAAAATTTCATCCATATTGACCATTTTGGGATAGTTCGACATGTCCGGAGTCATCGTTTTTCATCCGAAAATTGATTTTTTGGACTGTACCAAAAATGATTCAAAATGTCAATTGGATCGTGCCTCATGTTGAATAACCACTTTTTAAACCCTCACAGTGACCAAAATTGCCATTTTTACAGAGTTTTGCCTACTCAAAAGCTTCAATTTTGACCCGTTTCAGGCACAGAAATGACTTTAAACACACTTATTTTAGTTGACAAAGTCATAATTCACATCCAACAGTCATTTACAGTCAAAAGATTAAATGTTAAAATTTCATCCATTTTGACCATTTTGGGATCGTTCGACATGTCCGGAGTCATCGTTTTTCATCCGAAAATTTATTTTTTGGACTGTACCAAAAATGATTCAAAATGTCAATTGGATCGTGCCTCATGTTGAATAACCACTTTTTAAACCCTCACAGTGACCAAAATTGCCATTTTTACAGAGTTTGGCTTACTCAAAAGCTTCAATTTTGACCCCTTTGAGGCACAGAAACGACTTTAAACACACTTATTTTAGTTGACAAAGTCATAATTCACATCCAACAGTCATTTAGAGTCAAAAGATTAAATGTTAAAATTTCATCATTATAGACCATTTTGGGAACGTTCGACAGGTCCGGAGTCATCGTTTTTCATCCGAAAATTTATTTTTTGGACTGTACCAAAAATGATTCAAAATGTCAATTGGATCGTGCCTCATGTTGAATAACCACTTTTTAAACCCTCACAGTGACCAAAATTGCCATTTTTACAGAGTTTTGCTTACTCAAAAGCTTCAATTTTGACCCGTTTCAGGCACGGAAATGACTTTAAACACACTTATTTTAGCTGACAAAGTCACAATTCACATCCAACAGTCATTTACAGTCAAAAGATTAAATGTTAAAATTTCATCCATATTGACCATTTTGGGATCGTTCGACATGCCCGGAGTCATCGTTTTTCATCCGAAAATTGATTTTTTGGACTGTATCAAAAATGTTTCAAAATGTCAATTGGATCGTGCCTCATGTTGAATAACCACTTTTTAAACCCTCACAGTGACCAAAATTGCCATTTTAACAGAGTTTTGATTACTCAAAAGCTTCAATTTTGACCCCTTTGAGGCACAGAAACGACTTTAAACACACTTATTTTATTTGACAAAGTCATAATTCACATCCAACAGTCATTTAGAGTCAAAAGATTAAATGTTAAAATTTCATCATTATAGACCATTTTGGGAACGTTCGACAGGTCCGGAGTCATCGTTTTTCATCCGAAAATTTATTATTTGGACTGTACCAAAAATGATTCAAAATGTCAATTGGATCGTGCCTCATGTTGAATAACCACTTTTTAAACCCTCACAGTGACCAAATTTGCCATTTTTACAGAGTTTTGCTTACTCAAAAGCTTCAATTTTGACCCGTTTCAGGCACAGAAATGACTTTAAACACACTTATTTTAGTTGACAAAGTCATAATTCACATCCAACAGTCATTTACAGTCAAAAGATTAAATGTTAAAATTTCATCCATTTTGACCATTTTGGGATCGTTCGACATGTCCGGAGTCATCGTTTTTCATCCGAAAATGGATTTTTTGGACTGTACCAAAAATGATTCAAAATGTCAATTGGATCGTGCCTCATGTTGAATAACCACTTTTTAAACCCTCACACTGACCAAAATTGCCATTTTTACAGAGTTTTGCTTACTCAAAAGCTTCAATTTTGACCCGTTTCAGGCACAGAAATGACTTTAAACACACTTATTTTAGTTGACAAAGTCATAATTCACATCAAACAGTCATTTACAGTCAAAAGATTAAATGTTAAAATTTCATCCATTTTGACCATTTTGGGATCGTTCGACATGTCCGGAGTCATCGTTTTTCATCCGAAAATTGATTTTTTGGACTGTACCAAAAATGATTCAAAATGTCAATTGGATCGTGCCTCATGTTGAATAACCACTTTTTAAACCCTCAGAGTAACCAAAATTGCCATTTTTACAGAGTTTTGCTTACTCAAAAGCTTCAATTTTGACCCGTTTCAGGCACAGAAATGACTTTAAACACACTTATTTTAGTTGACAAAGTCATAATTCACATCCAACAGTCATTTACAGTCAAAAGATTAAATGTTAAAATTTCATCCATATTGACCATTTTGGGATAGTTCAACATGTCCGGAGTCATCGTTTTTCATCCGAAAATTGATTTTTTGGACTGTACCAAAAATGATTCAAAATGTCAATTGGATCGTGGCTCATGTTGAATAACCACTTTTTAAACCCTCACAGTGACCAAAATTGCCATTTTTACAGAGTTTTGCTTACTCAAAAGCTTCAATTTTGACCCGTTTCAGGCACAGTAATGACTTTAAACACACTTATTTTAGTTGACAAAGTCATAATTCACATCCAACTGTCATTTACAGTCAAAAGATTAAATGTTAAAATTTCATCCATATTGACCATTTTGGGATAGTTCGACATGTCCGGAGTCATCGTTTTTCATCCGAAAATTGATTTTTTGGACTGTACCAAAAATGATTCAAAATGTCAATTGGATCGTGCCTCATGTTGAATAACCACTTTTTAAACCCTCACAGTGACCAAAATTGCCATTTTTACAGAGTTTTGCTTACTCAAAAGCTTCAATTTTGACCCGTTTCAGGCACAGAAATGACTTTAAACACACTTATTTTAGTTGACAAAGTCATAATTCACATCCAACAGTCATTTACAGTCAAAAGATTAAATGTTAAAATTTCATCCATATTGACCTTTTTGGGATCGTTCGACATGTCCGGAGTCATCGTTTTTCATCCGAAAATTGATTTTTTGGACTGTACCAAAAATGATTCAAAATGTCAATTGGATCGTGCCTCATGTTGAATAACCACTTTTTAAACCGTCACAGTGACCAAAATTGCCATTTTTACAGAGTTTTGCCTACTCAAAAGCTTCAATTTTGACCCGTTTCAGGCACAGAAATGACTTTAAACACACTTATTTTAGTTGACAAAGTCATAATTCACATCCAACAGTCATTTACAGTCAAAAGATTAAATGTTAAAATTTCATCCATATTGACCTTTTTGGGATCGTTCGACATGTCCGGAGTCATCGTTTTTCATCCGAAAATTGATTTTTTGGACTGTACCAAAAATGATTCAAAATGTCAATTGGATCGTGCCTCATGTTGAATAACCACTTTTTAAACCCTCAGAGTGACCAAAATTGCCATTTTTACAGAGTTTTGCTTACTCAAAAGCTTCAATTTTGACCCGTTTCAGGCACAGAAATGACTTTAAACACACTTATTTTTAGTTGACAAAGTCATAATTCACATCCAACAGTCATTTACAGTCAAAAGATTAAATGTTAAAATTTCATCCATATTGACCATTTTAGGATCGTTCGACATGTCCGGAGTCATTGTTTTTCATCCGAAAATTGATTTTTTGGACTGTACCAAAAATGATTCAAAATGTCAATTGGATCGTGCCTCATGTTGAATAACCACTTTTTAAACCCTCAGAGTGACCAAAATTGCCATTTTTACAGAGTTTTGCTTACTCAAAAGCTTCAATTTTGACCCGTTTCAGGCAGAGAAATGACTTTAAACACACTTATTTTAGTTGACAAAGTCATAATTCACATCCAACAGTCATTTACAGTCAAAAGATTAAATGTTAAAATTTCATCCATTTTGACCATTTTGGGATCGTTCGACATGTCCGGAGTCATCGTTTTTCATCCGAAAATTGATTTTTTGGACTGTACCAAAAATGATTCAAAATGTCAATTGGATCGTGCCTCATGTTGAATAACCACTTTTTAAACCCTCACAGTGACCAAAATTGCCAATTTTACAGAGTTTTGCTTACTCAAAAGCTTCAATTTTGACCCATTTCAGGCACAGAAATGACTTTAGACACACTTATTTTAGTTGACAAAGTCATAATTCACATCCAACAGTCATTTAGAGTCAAAAGATTAAATGTTAAAATTTCATCATTATAGACCATTTTGGGATTGTTCGACAGGTCCGGAGTCATCCTTTTTCATCCGAAAATTGATTTTTTGGACTGTACCAAAAATGATTCAAAATGTCAATTGGATCGTGCCTCATGTTGAATAACCACTTTTTAAACCCTCAGAGTGACCAAAATTGCCATTTTTACAGAGTTTTGCTTACTCAAAAGCTTCAATTTTGACCCGTTTCAGGCACAGAAATGACTTTAAACACACTTATTTTAGTTGACAAAGTCATAATTCACATCCAACAGTAATTTACAGTCAAAAGATTAAATGTTAAAATTTCATCCATATTGACCATTTTGGGATAGTTCGACATGTCCGGAGTCATCGTTTTTCATCCGAAAATGGATTTTTTGGACTGTACCAAAAATGATTCAAAATGTCAATTGGATCGTGCCTCATGTTGAATAACCACTTTTTAAACCCTCACACTGACCAAAATTGCCATTTTTACAGAGTTTTGCTTACTCAAAAGCTTCAATTTTGACCCGTTTCAGGCACAGAAATGACTTTAAACACACTTATTTTAGTTGACAAAGTCATAATTCACATCCAACAGTCATTTACAGTCAAAAGATTAAATGTTAAAATGTCATCATTATAGACCATTTTGGGAACGTTCGACAGGTCCGGAGTCATCGTTTTTCATCCGAAAATTTATTTTTTGGACTGTACCAAAAATGATTCAAAATGTCAATTGGATATTGCCTCATGTTGAATAACCACTTTTTAAACCCTCACAGTGACCATAATTGCCATTTTTACAGAGTTTTGCTTACTCAAAAGCTTCAATTTTGACCCGTTTCAGGCACAGAAATGACTTTAAACACACTTATTTTAGTTGACAAAGTCATAATTCACATCCAACAGTCATTTACAGTCAAAAGATTAAATGTTAAAATTTCATCCATTTTGACCATTTTGGGATCGTTCGACATGTCCGGAGTCATCGTTTTTCATCCGAAAAATTGATTTTTTGGACTGTACCAAAAATGATTCAAAATGTCAATTGGATCGTGCCTCATGTTGAATAACCACTTTTTAAACCCTCACAGTGACCAAAATTGCCAATTTTACAGAGTTTTGCTTACTCAAAAGCTTCAATTTTGACCCATTTCAGGCACAGAAATGACTTTAGACACACTTATTTTAGTTGACAAAGTCATAATTCACATCCAACAGTCATTTAGAGTCAAAAGATTAAATGTTAAAATTTCATCATTATAGACCATTTTGGGATTGTTCGACAGGTCCGGAGTCATCGTTTTTCATCCGAAAATTGATTTTTTGGACTGTACCAAAAATGATTCAAAATGTCAATTGGATCGTGCCTCATGTTGAATAACCACTTTTTAAACCCTCAGAGTGACCAAAATTGCCATTTTTACAGAGTTTTGCTTACTCAAAAGCTTCAATTTTGACCCGTTTCAGGCACAGAAATGACTTTAAACACACTTATTTTAGTTGACAAAGTCATAATTCACATCCAACAGTCATTTACAGTCAAAAGATTAAATGTTAAAATTTCATCCATTTTGACCTTTTTGGGATCGTTCGACATGTCCGGAGTCATCGTTTTTCATCCGAAAATTGATTTTTTGGACTGTACCAAAAATGATTCAAAATGTCAATTGGATCGTGCCTCATGTTGAATAACCACTTTTTAAACCCTCACAGTGACCAAAATTGCCAATTTTACAGAGTTTTGCTTACTCAAAAGCTTCAATTCTGACCCGTTTCAGGCACAGAAATGACTTTAAACACACTTATTTTTAGTTGACAAAGTCATAATTCACATCCAACAGTCATTTACAGTCAAAAGATTAAATGTTAAAATTTCATCCATATTGACCATTTTAGGATCGTTCGACATGTCCGGAGTCATTGTTTTTCATCCGAAAATTGATTTTTTGGACTGTACCAAAAATGATTCAAAATGTCAATTGGATCGTGCCTCATGTTGAATAACCACTTTTTAAACCCTCAGAGTGACCAAAATTGCCATTTTTACAGAGTTTTGCTTACTCAAAAGCTTCAATTTTGACCCGTTTCAGGCAGAGAAATGACTTTAAACACACTTATTTTAGTTGACAAAGTCATAATTCACATCCAACAGTCATTTACAGTCAAAAGATTAAATGTTAAAATTTCATCCATATTGACCATTTTGGGATCGTTCGACATGCCCGGAGTCATCGTTTTTCATCCGAAAATTGATTTTTTGGACTGTATCAAAAATGTTTCAAAATGTCAATTGGATCGTGCCTCATGTTGAATAACCACTTTTTAAACCCTCACAGTGACCAAAATTGCCATTTTAACAGAGTTTTGATTACTCAAAAGCTTCAATTTTGACCCCTTTGAGGCACAGAAACGACTTTAAACACACTTATTTTATTTGACAAAGTCATAATTCACATCCAACAGTCATTTAGAGTCAAAAGATTAAATGTTAAAATTTCATCATTATAGATATTTTGGGAACGTTCGACAGGTCCGGAGTCATTGTTTTTCATCCGAAAATTTATTTTTTGGACTGTACCAAAAATGATTCAAAATGTCAATTGGATCGTGCCTCATGTTGAATAACCACTTTTTAAACCCTCACAGTGACCAAAATTGCCATTTTTACAGAGTTTTGCTTACTCAAAAGCTTCAATTTTGACCCGTTTCAGGCACAGAAATGACTTTAAACACACTTATTTTAGTTGACAAAGTCATAATTCACATCAAACAGTCATTTACAGTCAAAATATTAAATGTTAAAATTTCATCCATTTTGACCATTTTGGGATCGTTCGACATGTCCGGAGTCATCGTTTTTCATCCGAAAATTGATTTTTTGGACTGTACCAAAAATGATTCAAAATGTCAATTGGATCGTGCCTCATGTTGAATAACCACTTTATAAACCCTCAGAGTAACCAAAATTGCCATTTTTACAGAGTTTTGCTTACTCAAAAGCTTCAATTTTGACCCGTTTCAGGCACAGAAATGACTTTAAACACACTTATTTTAGTTGACAAAGTCATAATTCACATCCAACAGTCATTTACAGTCAAAAGATTAAATGTTAAAATTTCATCCATATTGACCATTTTGGGATAGTTCAACATGTCCGGAGTCATCGTTTTTCATCCGAAAATTGATTTTTTGGACTGTACCAAAAATGATTCAAAATGTCAATTGGATCGTGGCTCATGTTGAATAACCACTTTTTAAACCCTCACAGTGACCAAAATTGCCATTTTTACAGAGTTTTGCTTACTCAAAAGCTTCAATTTTGACCCGTTTCAGGCACAGTAATGACTTTAAACACACTTATTTTAGTTGACAAAGTCATAATTCACATCCAACTGTCATTTACAGTCAAAAGATTAAATGTTAAAATTTCATCCATATTGACCATTTTGGGATAGTTCGACATGTCCGGAGTCATCGTTTTTCATCCGAAAATTGATTTTTTGGACTGTACCAAAAATGATTCAAAATGTCAATTGGATCGTGCCTCATGTTGAATAACCACTTTTTAAACCCTCACAGTGACCAAAATTGCCATTTTTACAGAGTTTTGCCTACTCAAAAGCTTCAATTTTGACCCGTTTCAGGCACAGAAATGACTTTAAACACACTTATTTTAGTTGACAAAGTCATAATTCACATCCAACAGTCATTTACAGTCAAAAGATTAAATGTTAAAATTTCATCCATTTTGACCATTTTGGGATCGTTCGACATGTCCGGAGTCATCGTTTTTCATCCGAAAATTTATTTTTTGGACTGTACCAAAAATGATTCAAAATGTCAATTGGATCGTGCCTCATGTTGAATAACCACTTTTTAAACCCTCACAGTGACCAAAATTGCCATTTTTACAGAGTTTGGCTTACTCAAAAGCTTCAATTTTGACCCCTTTGAGGCACAGAAACGACTTTAAACACACTTATTTTAGTTGACAAAGTCATAATTCACATCCAACAGTCATTTAGAGTCAAAAGATTAAATGTTAAAATTTCATCATTATAGACCATTTTGGGAACGTTCGACAGGTCCGGAGTCATCGTTTTTCATCCGAAAATTTATTTTTTGGACTGTACCAAAAATGATTCAAAATGTCAATTGGATCGTGCCTCATGTTGAATAACCACTTTTTAAACCCTCACAGTGACCAAAATTGCCATTTTTACAGAGTTTTGCTTACTCAAAAGCTTCAATTTTGACCCGTTTCAGGCACGGAAATGACTTTAAACACACTTATTTTAGCTGACAAAGTCACAATTCACATCCAACAGTCATTTACAGTCAAAAGATTAAATGTTAAAATTTCATCCATATTGACCATTTTGGGATCGTTCGACATGCCCGGAGTCATCGTTTTTCATCCGAAAATTGATTTTTTGGACTGTATCAAAAATGTTTCAAAATGTCAATTGGATCGTGCCTCATGTTGAATAACCACTTTTTAAACCCTCACAGTGACCAAAATTGCCATTTTAACAGAGTTTTGATTACTCAAAAGCTTCAATTTTGACCCCTTTGAGGCACAGAAACGACTTTAAACACACTTATTTTATTTGACAAAGTCATAATTCACATCCAACAGTCATTTAGAGTCAAAAGATTAAATGTTAAAATTTCATCATTATAGACCATTTTGGGAACGTTCGACAGGTCCGGAGTCATCGTTTTTCATCCGAAAATTTATTATTTGGACTGTACCAAAAATGATTCAAAATGTCAATTGGATCGTGCCTCATGTTGAATAACCACTTTTTAAACCCTCACAGTGACCAAATTTGCCATTTTTACAGAGTTTTGCTTACTCAAAAGCTTCAATTTTGACCCGTTTCAGGCACAGAAATGACTTTAAACACACTTATTTTAGTTGACAAAGTCATAATTCACATCCAACAGTCATTTACAGTCAAAAGATTAAATGTTAAAATTTCATCCATTTTGACCATTTTGGGATCGTTCGACATGTCCGGAGTCATCGTTTTTCATCCGAAAATGGATTTTTTGGACTGTACCAAAAATGATTCAAAATGTCAATTGGATCGTGCCTCATGTTGAATAACCACTTTTTAAACCCTCACACTGACCAAAATTGCCATTTTTACAGAGTTTTGCTTACTCAAAAGCTTCAATTTTGACCCGTTTCAGGCACAGAAATGACTTTAAACACACTTATTTTAGTTGACAAAGTCATAATTCACATCAAACAGTCATTTACAGTCAAAAGATTAAATGTTAAAATTTCATCCATTTTGACCATTTTGGGATCGTTCGACATGTCCGGAGTCATCGTTTTTCATCCGAAAATTGATTTTTTGGACTGTACCAAAAATGATTCAAAATGTCAATTGGATCGTGCCTCATGTTGAATAACCACTTTTTAAACCCTCAGAGTAACCAAAATTGCCATTTTTACAGAGTTTTGCTTACTCAAAAGCTTCAATTTTGACCCGTTTCAGGCACAGAAATGACTTTAAACACACTTATTTTAGTTGACAAAGTCATAATTCACATCCAACAGTCATTTACAGTCAAAAGATTAAATGTTAAAATTTCATCCATATTGACCATTTTGGGATAGTTCAACATGTCCGGAGTCATCGTTTTTCATCCGAAAATTGATTTTTTGGACTGTACCAAAAATGATTCAAAATGTCAATTGGATCGTGGCTCATGTTGAATAACCACTTTTTAAACCCTCACAGTGACCAAAATTGCCATTTTTACAGAGTTTTGCTTACTCAAAAGCTTCAATTTTGACCCGTTTCAGGCACAGTAATGACTTTAAACACACTTATTTTAGTTGACAAAGTCATAATTCACATCCAACTGTTATTTACAGTCAAAAGATTAAATGTTAAAATTTCATCCATATTGACCATTTTGGGATAGTTCGACATGTCCGGAGTCATCGTTTTTCATCCGAAAATTGATTTTTTGGACTGTACCAAAAATGATTCAAAATGTCAATTGGATCGTGCCTCATGTTGAATAACCACTTTTTAAACCCTCACAGTGACCAAAATTGCCATTTTTACAGAGTTTTGCTTACTCAAAAGCTTCAATTTTGACCCGTTTCAGGCACAGAAATGACTTTAAACACACTTATTTTAGTTGACAAAGTCATAATTCACATCCAACAGTCATTTACAGTCAAAAGATTAAATGTTAAAATTTCATCCATATTGACCTTTTTGGGATCGTTCGACATGTCCGGAGTCATCGTTTTTCATCCGAAAATTGATTTTTTGGACTGTACCAAAAATGATTCAAAATGTCAATTGGATCGTGCCTCATGTTGAATAACCACTTTTTAAACCGTCACAGTGACCAAAATTGCCATTTTTACAGAGTTTTGCCTACTCAAAAGCTTCAATTTTGACCCGTTTCAGGCACAGAAATGACTTTAAACACACTTATTTTAGTTGACAAAGTCATAATTCACATCCAACAGTCATTTACAGTCAAAAGATTAAATGTTAAAATTTCATCCATATTGACCTTTTTGGGATCGTTCGACATGTCCGGAGTCATCGTTTTTCATCCGAAAATTGATTTTTTGGACTGTACCAAAAATGATTCAAAATGTCAATTGGATCGTGCCTCATGTTGAATAACCACTTTTTAAACCCTCAGAGTGACCAAAATTGCCATTTTTACAGAGTTTTGCTTACTCAAAAGCTTCAATTTTGACCCGTTTCAGGCACAGAAATGACTTTAAACACACTTATTTTTAGTTGACAAAGTCATAATTCACATCCAACAGTCATTTACAGTCAAAAGATTAAATGTTAAAATTTCATCCATATTGACCATTTTAGGATCGTTCGACATGTCCGGAGTCATTGTTTTTCATCCGAAAATTGATTTTTTGGACTGTACCAAAAATGATTCAAAATGTCAATTGGATCGTGCCTCATGTTGAATAACCACTTTTTAAACCCTCAGAGTGACCAAAATTGCCATTTTTACAGAGTTTTGCTTACTCAAAAGCTTCAATTTTGACCCGTTTCAGGCAGAGAAATGACTTTAAACACACTTATTTTAGTTGACAAAGTCATAATTCACATCCAACAGTCATTTACAGTCAAAAGATTAAATGTTAAAATTTCATCCATATTGGCCATTTTGGGATCGTTCGACATGTCCGGAGTCATCGTTTTTCATCCGAAAATTGATTTTTTGGACTGCATCAAAAATGTTTCCAAATGTCAATTGGATCGTGCCTCATGCTGAATAACCACTTTTTAAACCCTCACAGTGACCAAAATTGCCATTTTAACAGAGTTTTGATTACTCAAAAGCTTCAATTTTGACCCCTTTGAGGCACAGAAACAACTTTAAACACACTTATTTTAGTTGACAAAGTCATAATTCACATCCAACAGTCATTTAGAGTCAAAAGATTAAATGTTAAAATTTCATCATTATAGACCATTTTGGGAACGTTCGACAGGTCCGGAGTCATTGTTTTTCATCCGAAAATTTATTTTTTGGACTGTACCAAAAATGATTCAAAATGTCAATTGGATCGTGCCTCATGTTGAATAACCACTTTTTAAACCCTCACAGTGACCAAAATTGCCATTTTTACAGAGTTTTGCTTACTCAAAAGCTTCAATTTTGACCCGTTTCAGGCACAGAAATGACTTTAAACACACTTATTTTAGTTGACAAAGTCATAATTCACATCCAACAGTCATTTACAGTCAAAAGATTAAATGTTAAAATTTCATCCATTTTGACCATTTTGGGATCGTTCGACATGTCCGGAGTCATCGTTTTTCATCCGAAAATTGATTTTTTGGACTGTACCAAAAATGATTCAAAATGTCAATTGGATCGTGCCTCATGTTGAATAACCACTTTTTAAACCCTCACAGTGACCAAAATTGCCAATTTTACAGAGTTTTGCTTACTCAAAAGCTTCAATTTTGACGCATTTCAGGCACAGAAATGACTTTAGACACACTTATTTTAGTTGACAAAGTCATAATTCACATCCAACAGTCATTTAGAGTCAAAAGATTAAATGTTAAAATTTCATCATTATAGACCATTTTGGGATTGTTCGACAAGTCCGGAGTCATCCTTTTTCATCCGAAAATTGATTTTTTGGACTGTACCAAAAATGATTCAAAATGTCAATTGGATCGTGCCTCATGTTGAATAACCACTTTTTAAACCCTCACACTGACCAAAATTGCCATTTTTACAGAGTTTTGCTTACTCAAAAGCTTCAATTTTGACCCGTTTCAGGCACAGAAATGACTTTAAACACACTTATTTTAGTTGACAAAGTCATAATTCACATCCAACAGTCATTTACAGTCAAAAGATTAAATGTTAAAATTTCATCATTATAGACCATTTTGGGAACGTTCGACAGGTCCGGAGTCATCGTTTTTCATCCGAAAATTTATTTTTTGGACTGTACCAAAAATGATTCAAAATGTCAATTGGATATTGCCTCATGTTGAATAACCACTTTTTAAACCCTCACAGTGACCATAATTGCCATTTTTACAGAGTTTTGCTTACTCAAAAGCTTCAATTTTGACCCGTTTCAGGCACAGAAATGACTTTAAACACACTTATTTTAGTTGACAAAGTCATAATTCACATCCAACAGTCATTTACAGTCAAAAGATTAAATGTTAAAATTTCATCCATTTTGACCATTTTGGGATCGTTCGACATGTCCGGAGTCATCGTTTTTCATCCGAAAAATTGATTTTTTGGACTGTACCAAAAATGATTCAAAATGTCAATTGGATCGTGCCTCATGTTGAATAACCACTTTTTAAACCCTCACAGTGACCAAAATTGCCATTTTTACAGAGTTTTGCTTACTCAAAAGCTTCAATTTTGACCCCTTTGAGGCACAGAAACGACTTTAAACACACTTATTTTAGTTGACAAAGTCATAATTCACATCCAACAGTCATTTAGAGTCAAAAGATTAAATGTTAAAATGTCATCATTATAGACCATTTTGGGATTGTTCGACAGGTCCGGAGTCATCGTTTTTCATCCGAAAATTGATTTTTTGGACTGTACCAAAAATGATTCAAAATGTCAATTGGATCGTGCCTCATGTTGAATAACCACTTTTTAAACCCTCAGAGTGACCAAAATTGCCATTTTTACAGAGTTTTGCTTACTCAAAAGCTTCAATTTTGACCCGTTTCAGGCACAGAAATGACTTTAAACACACTTATTTTAGTTGACAAAGTCATAATTCACATCCAACAGTCATTTACAGTCAAAAGATTAAATGTTAAAATTTCATCCATTTTGACCTTTTTGGGATCGTTCGACATGTCCGGAGTCATCGTTTTTCATCCGAAAATTGATTTTTTGGACTGTACCAAAAATGATTCAAAATGTCAATTGGATCGTGCCTCATGTTGAATAACCACTTTTTAAACCCTCACAGTGACCAAAATTGCCAATTTTACAGAGTTTTGCTTACTCAAAAGCTTCAATTTTGACCCGTTTCAGGCACAGAAATGACTTTAAACACACTTATTTTTAGTTGACAAAGTCATAATTCACATCCAACAGTCATTTACAGTCAAAAGATTAAATGTAAAAATTTCATCCATATTGACCATTTTAGGATCGTTCGACATGTCCGGAGTCATTGTTTTTCATCCGAAAATTGATTTTTTGGACTGTACCAAAAATGATTCAAAATGTCAATTGGATCGTGCCTCATGTTGAATAACCACTTTTTAAACCCTCAGAGTGACCAAAATTGCCATTTTTACAGAGTTTTGCTTACTCAAAAGCTTCAATTTTGACCCGTTTCAGGCAGAGAAATGACTTTAAACACACTTATTTTAGTTGACAAAGTCATAATTCACATCCAACAGTCATTTACAGTCAAAAGATTAAATGTTAAAATTTCATCCATTTTGACCATTTTGGGATCGTTCGACATGTCCGGAGTCATCGTTTTTCATCCGAAAATTGATTTTTTGGACTGTACCAAAAATGATTCAAAATGTCAATTGGATCGTGCCTCATGTTGAATAACCACTTTTTAAACCCTCACAGTGACCAAAATTGCCAATTTTACAGAGTTTTGCTTACTCAAAAGCTTCAATTTTGACCCATTTCAGGCACAGAAATGACTTTAGACACACTTATTTTAGTTGACAAAGTCATAATTCACATCCAACAGTCATTTAGAGTCAAAAGATTAAATGTTAAAATTTCATCATTATAGACCATTTTGGGATTGTTCGACAGGTCCGGAGTCATCCTTTTTCATCCGAAAATTGATTTTTTGGACTGTACCAAAAATGATTCAAAATGTCAATTGGATCGTGCCTCATGTTGAATAACCACTTTTTAAACCCTCAGAGTGACCAAAATTGCCATTTTTACAGAGTTTTGCTTACTCAAAAGCTTCAATTTTGACCCGTTTCAGGCACAGAAATGACTTTAAACACACTTATTTTAGTTGACAAAGTCATAATTCACATCCAACAGTAATTTACAGTCAAAAGATTAAATGTTAAAATTTCATCCATATTGACCATTTTGGGATAGTTCGACATGTCCGGAGTCATCGTTTTTCATCCGAAAATGGATTTTTTGGACTGTACCAAAAATGATTCAAAATGTCAATTGGATCGTGCCTCATGTTGAATAACCACTTTTTAAACCCTCACACTGACCAAAATTGCCATTTTTACAGAGTTTTGCTTACTCAAAAGCTTCAATTTTGACCCGTTTCAGGCACAGAAATGACTTTAAACACACTTATTTTAGTTGACAAAGTCATAATTCACATCCAACAGTCATTTACAGTCAAAAGATTAAATGTTAAAATTTCATCATTATAGACCATTTTGGGAACGTTCGACAGGTCCGGAGTCATCGTTTTTCATCCGAAAATTTATTTTTTGGACTGTACCAAAAATGATTCAAAATGTCAATTGGATATTGCCTCATGTTGAATAACCACTTTTTAAACCCTCACAGTGACCATAATTGCCATTTTTACAGAGTTTTGCTTACTCAAAAGCTTCAATTTTGACCCGTTTCAGGCACAGAAATGACTTTAAACACACTTATTTTAGTTGACAAAGTCATAATTCACATCCAACAGTCATTTACAGTCAAAAGATTAAATGTTAAAATTTCATCCATTTTGACCATTTTGGGATCGTTCGACATGTCCGGAGTCATCGTTTTTCATCCGAAAAATTGATTTTTTGGACTGTACCAAAAATGATTCAAAATGTCAATTGGATCGTGCCTCATGTTGAATAACCACTTTTTAAACCCTCACAGTGACCAAAATTGCCAATTTTACAGAGTTTTGCTTACTCAAAAGCTTCAATTTTGACCCATTTCAGGCACAGAAATGACTTTAGACACACTTATTTTAGTTGACAAAGTCATAATTCACATCCAACAGTCATTTAGAGTCAAAAGATTAAATGTTAAAATTTCATCATTATAGACCATTTTGGGATTGTTCGACAGGTCCGGAGTCATCGTTTTTCATCCGAAAATTGATTTTTTGGACTGTACCAAAAATGATTCAAAATGTCAATTGGATCGTGCCTCATGTTGAATAACCACTTTTTAAACCCTAAGAGTGACCAAAATTGCCATTTTTACAGAGTTTTGCTTACTCAAAAGCTTCAATTTTGACCCGTTTCAGGCACAGAAATGACTTTAAACACACTTATTTTAGTTGACAAAGTCATAATTCACATCCAACAGTCATTTACAGTCAAAAGATTAAATGTTAAAATTTCATCCATTTTGACCTTTTTGGGATCGTTCGACATGTCCGGAGTCATCGTTTTTCATCCGAAAATTGATTTTTTGGACTGTACCAAAAATGATTCAAAATGTCAATTGGATCGTGCCTCATGTTGAATAACCACTTTTTAAACCCTCACAGTGACCAAAATTGCCAATTTTACAGAGTTTTGCTTACTCAAAAGCTTCAATTCTGACCAGTTTCAGGCACAGAAATGACTTTAAACACACTTATTTTTAGTTGACAAAGTCATAATTCACATCCAACAGTCATTTACAGTCAAAAGATTAAATGTTAAAATTTCATCCATATTGACCATTTTAGGATCGTTCGACATGTCCGGAGTCATTGTTTTTCATCCGAAAATTGATTTTTTGGACTGTACCAAAAATGATTCAAAATGTCAATTGGATCGTGCCTCATGTTGAATAACCACTTTTTAAACCCTCAGAGTGACCAAAATTGCCATTTTTACAGAGTTTTGCTTACTCAAAAGCTTCAATTTTGACCCGTTTCAGGCAGAGAAATGACTTTAAACACACTTATTTTAGTTGACAAAGTCATAATTCACATCCAACAGTCATTTACAGTCAAAAGATTAAATGTTAAAATTTCATCCATATTGACCATTTTGGGATCGTTCGACATGCCCGGAGTCATCGTTTTTCATCCGAAAATTGATTTTTTGGACTGTATCAAAAATGTTTCAAAATGTCAATTGGATCGTGCCTCATGTTGAATAACCACTTTTTAAACCCTCACAGTGACCAAAATTGCCATTTTAACAGAGTTTTGATTACTCAAAAGCTTCAATTTTGACCCCTTTGAGGCACAGAAACGACTTTAAACACACTTATTTTATTTGACAAAGTCATAATTCACATCCAACAGTCATTTAGAGTCAAAAGATTAAATGTTAAAATTTCATCATTATAGATATTTTGGGAACGTTCGACAGGTCCGGAGTCATTGTTTTTCATCCGAAAATTTATTTTTTGGACTGTACCAAAAATGATTCAAAATGTCAATTGGATCGTGCCTCATGTTGAATAACCACTTTTTAAACCCTCACAGTGACCAAAATTGCCATTTTTACAGAGTTTTGCTTACTCAAAAGCTTCAATTTTGACCCGTTTCAGGCACAGAAATGACTTTAAACACACTTATTTTAGTTGACAAAGTCATAATTCACATCAAACAGTCATTTACAGTCAAAAGATTAAATGTTAAAATTTCATCCATTTTGACCATTTTGGGATCGTTCGACATGTCCGGAGTCATCGTTTTTCATCCGAAAATTGATTTTTTGGACTGTACCAAAAATGATTCAAAATGTCAATTGGATCGTGCCTCATGTTGAATAACCACTTTTTAAACCCTCAGAGTAACCAAAATTGCCATTTTTACAGAGTTTTGCTTACTCAAAAGCTTCAATTTTGACCCGTTTCAGGCACAGAAATGACTTTAAACACACTTATTTTAGTTGACAAAGTCATAATTCACATCCAACAGTCATTTACAGTCAAAAGATTAAATGTTAAAATTTCATCCATATTGACCATTTTGGGATAGTTCAACATGTCCGGAGTCATCGTTTTTCATCCGAAAATTGATTTTTTGGACTGTACCAAAAATGATTCAAAATGTCAATTGGATCGTGGCTCATGTTGAATAACCACTTTTTAAACCCTCACAGTGACCAAAATTGCCATTTTTACAGAGTTTTGCTTACTCAAAAGCTTCAATTTTGACCCGTTTCAGGCACAGTAATGACTTTAAACACACTTATTTTAGTTGACAAAGTCATAATTCACATCCAACTGTCATTTACAGTCAAAAGATTAAATGTTAAAATTTCATCCATATTGACCATTTTGGGATAGTTCGACATGTCCGGAGTCATCGTTTTTCATCCGAAAATTGATTTTTTGGACTGTACCAAAAATGATTCAAAATGTCAATTGGATCGTGCCTCATGTTGAATAACCACTTTTTAAACCCTCACAGTGACCAAAATTGCCATTTTTACAGAGTTTTGCCTACTCAAAAGCTTCAATTTTGACCCGTTTCAGGCACAGAAATGACTTTAAACACACTTATTTTAGTTGACAAAGTCATAATTCACATCCAACAGTCATTTACAGTCAAAAGATTAAATGTTAAAATTTCATCCATTTTGACCATTTTGGGATCGTTCGACATGTCCGGAGTCATCGTTTTTCATCCGAAAATTTATTTTTTGGACTGTACCAAAAATGATTCAAAATGTCAATTGGATCGTGCCTCATGTTGAATAACCACTTTTTAAACCCTCACAGTGACCAAAATTGCCATTTTTACAGAGTTTTGCTTACTCAAAAGCTTCAATTTTGACCCCTTTGAGGCACAGAAACGACTTTAAACACACTTATTTTAGTTGACAAAGTCATAATTCACATCCAACAGTCATTTAGAGTCAAAAGATTAAATGTTAAAATTTCATCATTATAGACCATTTTGGGAACGTTCGACAGGTCCGGAGTCATCGTTTTTCATCCGAAAATTTATTTTTTGGACTGTACCAAAAATGATTCAAAATGTCAATTGGATCGTGCCTCATGTTGAATAACCACTTTTTAAACCCTCACAGTGACCAAAATTGCCATTTTTACAGAGTTTTGCTTACTCAAAAGCTTCAATTTTGACCCGTTTCAGGCACGGAAATGACTTTAAACACACTTATTTTAGTTGACAAAGTCATAATTCACATCCAACAGTCATTTACAGTCAAAAGATTAAATGTTAAAATTTCATCCATTTTGACCATTTTGGGATCGTTCGACATGTCCGGAGTCATCGTTTTTCATCCGAAAATGGATTTTTTGGACTGTACCAAAAATGATTCAAAATGTCAATTGGATCGTGCCTCATGTTGAATAACCACTTTTTAAACCCTCACACTGACCAAAATTGCCATTTTTACAGAGTTTTGCTTACTCAAAAGCTTCAATTTTGACCCGTTTCAGGCACAGAAATGACTTTAAACACACTTATTTTAGTTGACAAAGTCATAATTCACATCAAACAGTCATTTACAGTCAAAAGATTAAATGTTAAAATTTCATCCATTTTGACCATTTTGGGATCGTTCGACATGTCCGGAGTCATCGTTTTTCATCCGAAAATTGATTTTTTGGACTGTACCAAAAATGATTCAAAATGTCAATTGGATCGTGCCTCATGTTGAATAACCACTTTTTAAACCCTCAGAGTAACCAAAATTGCCATTTTTACAGAGTTTTGCTTACTCAAAAGCTTCAATTTTGACCCGTTTCAGGCACAGAAATGACTTTAAACACACTTATTTTAGTTGACAAAGTCATAATTCACATCCAACAGTCATTTACAGTCAAAAGATTAAATGTTAAAATTTCATCCATATTGACCATTTTGGGATAGTTCAACATGTCCGGAGTCATCGTTTTTCATCCGAAAATTGATTTTTTGGACTGTACCAAAAATGATTCAAAATGTCAATTGGATCGTGGCTCATGTTGAATAACCACTTTTTAAACCCTCACAGTGACCAAAATTGCCATTTTTACAGAGTTTTGCTTACTCAAAAGCTTCAATTTTGACCCGTTTCAGGCACAGTAATGACTTTAAACACACTTATTTTAGTTGACAAAGTCATAATTCACATCCAACTGTCATTTACAGTCAAAAGATTAAATGTTAAAATTTCATCCATATTGACCATTTTGGGATAGTTCGACATGTCCGGAGTCATCGTTTTTCATCCGAAAATTGATTTTTTGGACTGTACCAAAAATGATTCAAAATGTCAATTGGATCGTGCCTCATGTTGAATAACCACTTTTTAAACCCTCACAGTGACCAAAATTGCCATTTTTACAGAGTTTTGCTTACTCAAAAGCTTCAATTTTGACCCGTTTCAGGCACAGAAATGACTTTAAACACACTTATTTTAGTTGACAAAGTCATAATTCACATCCAACAGTCATTTACAGTCAAAAGATTAAATGTTAAAATTTCATCCATATTGACCTTTTTGGGATCGTTCGACATGTCCGGAGTCATCGTTTTTCATCCGAAAATTGATTTTTTGGACTGTACCAAAAATGATTCAAAATGTCAATTGGATCGTGCCTCATGTTGAATAACCACTTTTTAAACCGTCACAGTGACCAAAATTGCCATTTTTACAGAGTTTTGCCTACTCAAAAGCTTCAATTTTGACCCGTTTCAGGCACAGAAATGACTTTAAACACACTTATTTTAGTTGACAAAGTCATAATTCACATCCAACAGTCATTTACAGTCAAAAGATTAAATGTTAAAATTTCATCCATATTGGCCATTTTGGGATCGTTCGACATGTCCGGAGTCATCGTTTTTCATCCGAAAATTGATTTTTTGGACTGCATCAAAAATGTTTCCAAATGTCAATTGGATCGTGCCTCATGCTGAATAACCACTTTTTAAACCCTCACAGTGACCAAAATTGCCATTTTAACAGAGTTTTGATTACTCAAAAGCTTCAATTTTGACCCCTTTGAGGCACAGAAACAACTTTAAACACACTTATTTTAGTTGACAAAGTCATAATTCACATCCAACAGTCATTTAGAGTCAAAAGATTAAATGTTAAAATTTCATCATTATAGACCATTTTGGGAACGTTCGACAGGTCCGGAGTCATTGTTTTTCATCCGAAAATTTATTTTTTGGACTGTACCAAAAATGATTCAAAATGTCAATTGGATCGTGCCTCATGTTGAATAACCACTTTTTAAACCCTCACAGTGACCAAAATTGCCATTTTTACAGAGTTTTGCTTACTCAAAGCTTCAATTTTGACCCGTTTCAGGCACAGAAATGACTTTAAACACACTTATTTTAGTTGACAAAGTCATAATTCACATCCAACAGTCATTTACAGTCAAAAGATTAAATGTTAAAATTTCATCCATTTTGACCATTTTGGGATCGTTCGACATGTCCGGAGTCATCGTTTTTCATCCGAAAATTGATTTTTTGGACTGTACCAAAAATGATTCAAAATGTCAATTGGATCGTGCCTCATGTTGAATAACCACTTTTTAAACCCTCACAGTGACCAAAATTGCCAATTTTACAGAGTTTTGCTTACTCAAAAGCTTCAATTTTGACGCATTTCAGGCACAGAAATGACTTTAGACACACTTATTTTAGTTGACAAAGTCATAATTCACATCCAACAGTCATTTAGAGTCAAAAGATTAAATGTTAAAATTTCATCATTATAGACCATTTTGGGATTGTTCGACAAGTCCGGAGTCATCCTTTTTCATCCGAAAATTGATTTTTTGGACTGTACCAAAAATGATTCAAAATGTCAATTGGATCGTGCCTCATGTTGAATAACCACTTTTTAAACCCTCACACTGACCAAAATTGCCATTTTTACAGAGTTTTGCTTACTCAAAAGCTTCAATTTTGACCCGTTTCAGGCACAGAAATGACTTTAAACACACTTATTTTAGTTGACAAAGTCATAATTCACATCCAACAGTCATTTACAGTCAAAAGATTAAATGTTAAAATTTCATCATTATAGACCATTTTGGGAACGTTCGACAGGTCCGGAGTCATCGTTTTTCATCCGAAAATTTATTTTTTGGACTGTACCAAAAATGATTCAAAATGTCAATTGGATATTGCCTCATGTTGAATAACCACTTTTTAAACCCTCACAGTGACCATAATTGCCATTTTTACAGAGTTTTGCTTACTCAAAAGCTTCAATTTTGACCCGTTTCAGGCACAGAAATGACTTTAAACACACTTATTTTAGTTGACAAAGTCATAATTCACATCCAACAGTCATTTACAGTCAAAAGATTAAATGTTAAAATTTCATCCATTTTGACCATTTTGGGATCGTTCGACATGTCCGGAGTCATCGTTTTTCATCCGAAAAATTGATTTTTTGGACTGTACCAAAAATGATTCAAAATGTCAATTGGATCGTGCCTCATGTTGAATAACCACTTTTTAAACCCTCACAGTGACCAAAATTGCCAATTTTACAGAGTTTTGCTTACTCAAAAGCTTCAATTTTGACCCATTTCAGGCACAGAAATGACTTTAGACACACTTATTTTAGTTGACAAAGTCATAATTCACATCCAACAGTCATTTAGAGTCAAAAGATTAAATGTTAAAATGTCATCATTATAGACCATTTTGGGATTGTTCGACAGGTCCGGAGTCATCGTTTTTCATCCGAAAATTGATTTTTTGGACTGTACCAAAAATGATTCAAAATGTCAATTGGATCGTGCCTCATGTTGAATAACCACTTTTTAAACCCTCAGAGTGACCAAAATTGCCATTTTTACAGAGTTTTGCTTACTCAAAAGCTTCAATTTTGACCCGTTTCAGGCACAGAAATGACTTTAAACACACTTATTTTAGTTGACAAAGTCATAATTCACATCCAACAGTCATTTACAGTCAAAAGATTAAATGTTAAAATTTCATCCATTTTGACCTTTTTGGGATCGTTCGACATGTCCGGAGTCATCGTTTTTCATCCGAAAATTGATTTTTTGGACTGTATAAAAAATGATTCAAAATGTCAATTGGATCGTGCCTCATGTTGAATAACCACTTTTTAAACCCTCACAGTGACCAAAATTGCCAATTTTACAGAGTTTTGCTTACTCAAAAGCTTCAATTTTGACCCGTTTCAGGCACAGAAATGACTTTAAACACACTTATTTTTAGTTGACAAAGTCATAATTCACATCCAACAGTCATTTACAGTCAAAAGATTAAATGTTAAAATTTCATCCATATTGACCATTTTAGGATCGTTCGACATGTCCGGAGTCATTGTTTTTCATCCGAAAATTGATTTTTTGGACTGTACCAAAAATGATTCAAAATGTCAATTGGATCGTGCCTCATGTTGAATAACCACTTTTTAAACCCTCAGAGTGACCAAAATTGCCATTTTTACAGAGTTTTGCTTACTCAAAAGCTTCAATTTTGACCCGTTTCAGGCAGAGAAATGACTTTAAACACACTTATTTTAGTTGACAAAGTCATAATTCACATCCAACAGTCATTTACAGTCAAAAGATTAAATGTTAAAATTTCATCCATTTTGACCATTTTGGGATCGTTCGACATGTCCGGAGTCATCGTTTTTCATCCGAAAATTGATTTTTTGGACTGTACCAAAAATGATTCAAAATGTCAATTGGATCGTGCCTCATGTTGAATAACCACTTTTTAAACCCTCACAGTGACCAAAATTGCCAATTTTACAGAGTTTTGCTTACTCAAAAGCTTCAATTTTGACCCATTTCAGGCACAGAAATGACTTTAGACACACTTATTTTAGTTGACAAAGTCATAATTCACATCCAACAGTCATTTAGAGTCAAAAGATTAAATGTTAAAATTTCATCATTATAGACCATTTTGGGATTGTTCGACAGGTCCGGAGTCATCCTTTTTCATCCGAAAATTGATTTTTTGGACTGTACCAAAAATGATTCAAAATGTCAATTGGATCGTGCCTCATGTTGAATAACCACTTTTTAAACCCTCAGAGTGACCAAAATTGCCATTTTTACAGAGTTTTGCTTACTCAAAAGCTTCAATTTTGACCCGTTTCAGGCACAGAAATGACTTTAAACACACTTATTTTAGTTGACAAAGTCATAATTCACATCCAACAGTAATTTACAGTCAAAAGATTAAATGTTAAAATTTCATCCATATTGACCATTTTGGGATAGTTCGACATGTCCGGAGTCATCGTTTTTCATCCGAAAATGGATTTTTTGGACTGTACCAAAAATGATTCAAAATGTCAATTGGATCGTGCCTCATGTTGAATAACCACTTTTTAAACCCTCACACTGACCAAAATTGCCATTTTTACAGAGTTTTGCTTACTCAAAAGCTTCAATTTTGACCCGTTTCAGGCACAGAAATGACTTTAAACACACTTATTTTAGTTGACAAAGTCATAATTCACATCCAACAGTCATTTACAGTCAAAAGATTAAATGTTAAAATTTCATCATTATAGACCATTTTGGGATTGTTCGACAGGTCCGGAGTCATCGTTTTTCATCCGAAAATTGATTTTTTGGACTGTACCAAAAATGATTCAAAATGTCAATTGGATCGTGCCTCATGTTGAATAACCACTTTTTAAACCCTCAGAGTGACCAAAATTGCCATTTTTACAGAGTTTTGCTTACTCAAAAGCTTCAATTTTGACCCGTTTCAGGCACAGAAATGACTTTAAACACACTTATTTTAGTTGACAAAGTCATAATTCACATCCAACAGTCATTTACAGTCAAAAGATTAAATGTTAAAATTTCATCCATTTTGACCTTTTTGGGATCGTTCGACATGTCCGGAGTCATCGTTTTTCATCCGAAAATTGATTTTTTGGACTGTACCAAAAATGATTCAAAATGTCAATTGGATCGTGCCTCATGTTGAATAACCACTTTTTGAACCCTCACAGTGACCAAAATTGCCAATTTTACAGAGTTTTGCTTACTCAAAAGCTTCAATTCTGACCCGTTTCAGGCACAGAAATGACTTTAAACACACTTATTTTTAGTTGACAAAGTCATAATTCACATCCAACAGTCATTTACAGTCAAAAGATTAAATGTTAAAATTTCATCCATATTGACCATTTTAGGATCGTTCGACATGTCCGGAGTCATTGTTTTTCATCCGAAAATTGATTTTTTGGACTGTACCAAAAATGATTCAAAATGTCAATTGGATCGTGCCTCATGTTGAATAACCACTTTTTAAACCCTCAGAGTGACCAAAATTGCCATTTTTACAGAGTTTTGCTTACTCAAAAGCTTCAATTTTGACCCGTTTCAGGCAGAGAAATGACTTTAAACACACTTATTTTAGTTGACAAAGTCATAATTCACATCCAACAGTCATTTACAGTCAAAAGATTAAATGTTAAAATTTCATCCATATTGACCATTTTGGGATCGTTCGACATGCCCGGAGTCATCGTTTTTCATCCGAAAATTGATTTTTTGGACTGTATCAAAAATGTTTCAAAATGTCAATTGGATCGTGCCTCATGTTGAATAACCACTTTTTAAACCCTCACAGTGACCAAAATTGCCATTTTAACAGAGTTTTGATTACTCAAAAGCTTCAATTTTGACCCCTTTGAGGCACAGAAACGACTTTAAACACACTTATTTTATTTGACAAAGTCATAATTCACATCCAACAGTCATTTAGAGTCAAAAGATTAAATGTTAAAATTTCATCATTATAGACCATTTTGGGAACGTTCGACAGGTCCGGAGTCATTGTTTTTCATCCGAAAATTTATTTTTTGGACTGTACCAAAAATGATTCAAAATGTCAATTGGATCGTGCCTCATGTTGAATAACCACTTTTTAAACCCTCACAGTGACCAAAATTGCCATTTTTACAGAGTTTTGCTTACTCAAAAGCTTCAATTTTGACCCGTTTCAGGCACAGAAATGACTTTAAACACACTTATTTTAGTTGACAAAGTCATAATTCACATCAAACAGTCATTTACAGTCAAAAGATTAAATGTTAAAATTTCATCCATTTTGACCATTTTGGGATCGTTCGACATGTCCGGAGTCATCGTTTTTCATCCGAAAATTGATTTTTTGGACTGTACCAAAAATGATTCAAAATGTCAATTGGATCGTGCCTCATGTTGAATAACCACTTTTTAAACCCTCAGAGTAACCAAAATTGCCATTTTTACAGAGTTTTGCTTACTCAAAAGCTTCAATTTTGACCCGTTTCAGGCACAGAAATGACTTTAAACACACTTATTTTAGTTGACAAAGTCATAATTCACATCCAACAGTCATTTACAGTCAAAAGATTAAATGTTAAAATTTCATCATTATAGACCATTTTGGGAACGTTCGACAGGTCCGGAGTCATTGTTTTTCATCCGAAAATTTATTTTTTGGACTGTACCAAAAATGATTCAAAATGTCAATTGGATCGTGCCTCATGTTGAATAACCACTTTTTAAACCCTCACAGTGACCAAAATTGCCATTTTTACAGAGTTTTGCTTACTCAAAAGCTTCAATTTTGACCCGTTTCAGGCACAGAAATGACTTTAAACACACTTATTTTAGTTGACAAAGTCATAATTCACATCAAACAGTCATTTACAGTCAAAAGATTAAATGTTAAAATTTCATCCATTTTGACCATTTTGGGATCGTTCGACATGTCCGGAGTCATCGTTTTTCATCCGAAAATTGATTTTTTGGACTGTACCAAAAATGATTCAAAATGTCAATTGGATCATGCCTCATGTTGAATAACCACTTTTTAAACCCTCAGAGTAACCAAAATTGCCATTTTTACAGAGTTTTGCTTACTCAAAAGCTTCAATTTTGACCCGTTTCAGGCACAGAAATGACTTTAAACACACTTATTTTAGTTGACAAAGTCATAATTCACATCCAACAGTCATTTACAGTCAAAAGATTAAATGTTAAAATTTCATCCATATTGACCATTTTGGGATAGTTCAACATGTCCGGAGTCATCGTTTTTCATCCGAAAATTGATTTTTTGGACTGTACCAAAAATGATTCAAAATGTCAATTGGATCGTGGCTCATGTTGAATAACCACTTTTTAAACCCTCACAGTGACCAAAATTGCCATTTTTACAGAGTTTTGCTTACTCAAAAGCTTCAATTTTGACCCGTTTCAGGCACAGTAATGACTTTAAACACACTTATTTTAGTTGACAAAGTCATAATTCACATCCAACTGTCATTTACAGTCAAAAGATTAAATGTTAAAATTTCATCCATATTGACCATTTTGGGATAGTTCGACATGTCCGGAGTCATCGTTTTTCATCCGAAAATTGATTTTTTGGACTGTACCAAAAATGATTCAAAATGTCAATTGGATCGTGCCTCATGTTGAATAACCACTTTTTAAACCCTCACAGTGACCAAAATTGCCATTTTTACAGAGTTTTGCCTACTCAAAAGCTTCAATTTTGACCCGTTTCAGGCACAGAAATGACTTTAAACACACTTATTTTAGTTGACAAAGTCATAATTCACATCCAACAGTCATTTACAGTCAAAAGATTAAATGTTAAAATTTCATCCATTTTGACCATTTTGGGATCGTTCGACATGTCCGGAGTCATCGTTTTTCATCCGAAAATTTATTTTTTGGACTGTACCAAAAATGATTCAAAATGTCAATTGGATCGTGCCTCATGTTGAATAACCACTTTTTAAACCCTCACAGTGACCAAAATTGCCATTTTTACAGAGTTTTGCTTACTCAAAAGCTTCAATTTTGACCCCTTTGAGGCACAGAAACGACTTTAAACACACTTATTTTAGTTGACAAAGTCATAATTCACATCCAACAGTCATTTAGAGTCAAAAGATTAAATGTTAAAATTTCATCATTATAGACCATTTTGGGAACGTTCGACAGGTCCGGAGTCATCGTTTTTCATCCGAAAATTTATTTTTTGGACTGTACCAAAAATGATTCAAAATGTCAATTGGATCGTGCCTCATGTTGAATAACCACTTTTTAAACCCTCACAGTGACCAAAATTGCCATTTTTACAGAGTTTTGCTTACTCAAAAGCTTCAATTTTGACCCGTTTCAGGCACGGAAATGACTTTAAACACACTTATTTTAGCTGACAAAGTCACAATTCACATCCAACAGTCATTTACAGTCAAAAGATTAAATGTTAAAATTTCATCCATATTGACCATTTTGGGATCGTTCGACATGCCCGGAGTCATCGTTTTTCATCCGAAAATTGATTTTTTGGACTGTATCAAAAATGTTTCAAAATGTCAATTGGATCGTGCCTCATGTTGAATAACCACTTTTTAAACCCTCACAGTGACCAAAATTGCCATTTTAACAGAGTTTTGATTACTCAAAAGCTTCAATTTTGACCCCTTTGAGGCACAGAAACGACTTTAAACACACTTATTTTATTTGACAAAGTCATAATTCACATCCAACAGTCATTTAGAGTCAAAAGATTAAATGTTAAAATTTCATCATTATAGACCATTTTGGGAACGTTCGACAGGTCCGGAGTCATCGTTTTTCATCCGAAAATTTATTTTTTGGACTGTACCAAAAATGATTCAAAATGTCAATTGGATATTGCCTCATGTTGAATAACCACTTTTTAAACCCTCACAGTGACCATAATTGCCATTTTTACAGAGTTTTGCTTACTCAAAAGCTTCAATTTTGACCCGTTTCAGGCACAGAAATGACTTTAAACACACTTATTTTAGTTGACAAAGTCATAATTCACATCCAACAGTCATTTACAGTCAAAAGATTAAATGTTAAAATTTCATCCATTTTGACCATTTTGGGATCGTTCGACATGTCCGGAGTCATCGTTTTTCATCCGAAAAATTGATTTTTTGGACTGTACCAAAAATGATTCAAAATGTCAATTGGATCGTGCCTCATGTTGAATAACCACTTTTTAAACCCTCACAGTGACCAAAATTGCCAATTTTACAGAGTTTTGCTTACTCAAAAGCTTCAATTTTGACCCATTTCAGGCACAGAAATGACTTTAGACACACTTATTTTAGTTGACAAAGTCATAATTCACATCCAACAGTCATTTAGAGTCAAAAGATTAAATGTTAAAATGTCATCATTATAGACCATTTTGGGATTGTTCGACAGGTCCGGAGTCATCGTTTTTCATCCGAAAATTGATTTTTTGGACTGTACCAAAAATGATTCAAAATGTCAATTGGATCGTGCCTCATGTTGAATAACCACTTTTTAAACCCTCAGAGTGACCAAAATTGCCATTTTTACAGAGTTTTGCTTACTCAAAAGCTTCAATTTTGACCCGTTTCAGGCACAGAAATGACTTTAAACACACTTATTTTAGTTGACAAAGTCATAATTCACATCCAACAGTCATTTACAGTCAAAAGATTAAATGTTAAAATTTCATCCATTTTGACCTTTTTGGGATCGTTCGACATGTCCGGAGTCATCGTTTTTCATCCGAAAATTGATTTTTTGGACTGTATAAAAAATGATTCAAAATGTCAATTGGATCGTGCCTCATGTTGAATAACCACTTTTTAAACCCTCACAGTGACCAAAATTGCCAATTTTACAGAGTTTTGCTTACTCAAAAGCTTCAATTTTGACCCGTTTCAGGCACAGAAATGACTTTAAACACACTTATTTTTAGTTGACAAAGTCATAATTCACATCCAACAGTCATTTACAGTCAAAAGATTAAATGTTAAAATTTCATCCATATTGACCATTTTAGGATCGTTCGACATGTCCGGAGTCATTGTTTTTCATCCGAAAATTGATTTTTTGGACTGTACCAAAAATGATTCAAAATGTCAATTGGATCGTGCCTCATGTTGAATAACCACTTTTTAAACCCTCAGAGTGACCAAAATTGCCATTTTTACAGAGTTTTGCTTACTCAAAAGCTTCAATTTTGACCCGTTTCAGGCAGAGAAATGACTTTAAACACACTTATTTTAGTTGACAAAGTCATAATTCACATCCAACAGTCATTTACAGTCAAAAGATTAAATGTTAAAATTTCATCCATTTTGACCATTTTGGGATCGTTCGACATGTCCGGAGTCATCGTTTTTCATCCGAAAATGGATTTTTTGGACTGTACCAAAAATGATTCAAAATGTCAATTGGATCGTGCCTCATGTTGAATAACCACTTTTTAAACCCTCACACTGACCAAAATTGCCATTTTTACAGAGTTTTGCTTACTCAAAAGCTTCAATTTTGACCCGTTTCAGGCACAGAAATGACTTTAAACACACTTATTTTAGTTGACAAAGTCATAATTCACATCAAACAGTCATTTACAGTCAAAAGATTAAATGTTAAAATTTCATCCATTTTGACCATTTTGGGATCGTTCGACATGTCCGGAGTCATCGTTTTTCATCCGAAAATTGATTTTTTGGACTGTACCAAAAATGATTCAAAATGTCAATTGGATCGTGCCTCATGTTGAATAACCACTTTTTAAACCCTCAGAGTAACCAAAATTGCCATTTTTACAGAGTTTTGCTTACTCAAAAGCTTCAATTTTGACCCGTTTCAGGCACAGAAATGACTTTAAACACACTTATTTTAGTTGACAAAGTCATAATTCACATCCAACAGTCATTTACAGTCAAAAGATTAAATGTTAAAATTTCATCCATATTGACCATTTTGGGATAGTTCAACATGTCCGGAGTCATCGTTTTTCATCCGAAAATTGATTTTTTGGACTGTACCAAAAATGATTCAAAATGTCAATTGGATCGTGCCTCATGTTGAATAACCACTTTTTAAACCCTCACAGTGACCAAAATTGCCATTTTTACAGAGTTTTGCTTACTCAAAAGCTTCAATTTTGACCCGTTTCAGGCACAGTAATGACTTTAAACACACTTATTTTAGTTGACAAAGTCATAATTCACATCCAACTGTCATTTACAGTCAAAAGATTAAATGTTAAAATTTCATCCATATTGACCATTTTGGGATAGTTCGACATGTCCGGAGTCATCGTTTTTCATCCGAAAATTGATTTTTTGGACTGTACCAAAAATGATTCAAAATGTCAATTGGATCGTGCCTCATGTTGAATAACCACTTTTTAAACCCTCACAGTGACCAAAATTGCCATTTTTACAGAGTTTTGCCTACTCAAAAGCTTCAATTTTGACCCGTTTCAGGCACAGAAATGACTTTAAACACACTTATTTTAGTTGACAAAGTCATAATTCACATCCAACAGTCATTTACAGTCAAAAGATTAAATGTTAAAATTTCATCCATTTTGACCATTTTGGGATCGTTCGACATGTCCGGAGTCATCGTTTTTCATCCGAAAATTTATTTTTTGGACTGTACCAAAAATGATTCAAAATGTCAATTGGATCGTGCCTCATGTTGAATAACCACTTTTTAAACCCTCACAGTGACCAAAATTGCCATTTTTACAGAGTTTTGCTTACTCAAAAGCTTCAATTTTGACCCCTTTGAGGCACAGAAACGACTTTAAACACACTTATTTTAGTTGACAAAGTCATAATTCACATCCAACAGTCATTTAGAGTCAAAAGATTAAATGTTAAAATTTCATCATTATAGACCATTTTGGGAACGTTCGACAGGTCCGGAGTCATCGTTTTTCATCCGAAAATTTATTTTTTGGACTGTACCAAAAATGATTCAAAATGTCAATTGGATCGTGCCTCATGTTCAATAACCACTTTTTAAACCCTCACAGTGACCAAAATTGCCATTTTAACAGAGTTTTGATTACTCAAAAGCTTCAATTTTGACCCCTTTGAGGCACAGAAACGACTTTAAACACACTTATTTTATTTGACAAAGTCATAATTCACATCCAACAGTCATTTAGAGTCAAAAGATTAAATGTTAAAATTTCATCATTATAGACCATTTTGGGAACGTTCGACAGGTCCGGAGTCATCGTTTTTCATCCGAAAATTTATTATTTGGACTGTACCAAAAATGATTCAAAATGTCAATTGGATCGTGCCTCATGTTGAATAACCACTTTTTAAACCCTCACAGTGACCAAAATTGCCATTTTTACAGAGTTTTGCTTACTCAAAAGCTTCAATTTTGACCCGTTTCAGGCACAGAAATGACTTTAAACACACTTATTTTAGTTGACAAAGTCATAATTCACATCCAACAGTCATTTACAGTCAAAAGATTAAATGTTAAAATTTCATCCATTTTGACCATTTTGGGATCGTTCGACATGTCCGGAGTCATCGTTTTTCATCCGAAAATGGATTTTTTGGACTGTACCAAAAATGATTCAAAATGTCAATTGGATCGTGCCTCATGTTGAATAACCACTTTTTAAACCCTCACACTGACCAAAATTGCCATTTTTACAGAGTTTTGCTTACTCAAAAGCTTCAATTTTGACCCGTTTCAGGCACAGAAATGACTTTAAACACACTTATTTTAGTTGACAAAGTCATAATTCACATCAAACAGTCATTTACAGTCAAAAGATTAAATGTTAAAATTTCATCCATTTTGACCATTTTGGGATCGTTCGACATGTCCGGAGTCATCGTTTTTCATCCGAAAATTGATTTTTTGGACTGTACCAAAAATGATTCAAAATGTCAATTGGATCGTGCCTCATGTTGAATAACCACTTTTTAAACCCTCAGAGTAACCAAAATTGCCATTTTTACAGAGTTTTGCTTACTCAAAAGCTTCAATTTTGACCCGTTTCAGGCACAGAAATGACTTTAAACACACTTATTTTAGTTGACAAAGTCATAATTCACATCCAACAGTCATTTACAGTCAAAAGATTAAATGTTAAAATTTCATCCATATTGACCATTTTGGGATAGTTCAACATGTCCGGAGTCATCGTTTTTCATCCGAAAATTGATTTTTTGGACTGTACCAAAAATGATTCAAAATGTCAATTGGATCGTGGCTCATGTTGAATAACCACTTTTTAAACCCTCACAGTGACCAAAATTGCCATTTTTACAGAGTTTTGCTTACTCAAAAGCTTCAATTTTGACCCGTTTCAGGCACAGTAATGACTTTAAACACACTTATTTTAGTTGACAAAGTCATAATTCACATCCAACTGTCATTTACAGTCAAAAGATTAAATGTTAAAATTTCATCCATATTGACCATTTTGGGATAGTTCGACATGTCCGGAGTCATCGTTTTTCATCCGAAAATTGATTTTTTGGACTGTACCAAAAATGATTCAAAATGTCAATTGGATCGTGCCTCATGTTGAATAACCACTTTTTAAACCCTCACAGTGACCAAAATTGCCATTTTTACAGAGTTTTGCTTACTCAAAAGCTTCAATTTTGACCCGTTTCAGGCACAGAAATGACTTTAAACACACTTATTTTAGTTGACAAAGTCATAATTCACATCCAACAGTCATTTACAGTCAAAAGATTAAATGTTAAAATTTCATCCATATTGACCTTTTTGGGATCGTTCGACATGTCCGGAGTCATCGTTTTTCATCCGAAAATTGATTTTTTGGACTGTACCAAAAATGATTCAAAATGTCAATTGGATCGTGCCTCATGTTGAATAACCACTTTTTAAACCGTCACAGTGACCAAAATTGCCATTTTTACAGAGTTTTGCCTACTCAAAAGCTTCAATTTTGACCCGTTTCAGGCACAGAAATGACTTTAAACACACTTATTTTAGTTGACAAAGTCATAATTCACATCCAACAGTCATTTACAGTCAAAAGATTAAATGTTAAAATTTCATCCATATTGGCCATTTTGGGATCGTTCGACATGTCCGGAGTCATCGTTTTTCATCCGAAAATTGATTTTTTGGACTGCATCAAAAATGTTTCCAAATGTCAATTGGATCGTGCCTCATGCTGAATAACCACTTTTTAAACCCTCACAGTGACCAAAATTGCCATTTTAACAGAGTTTTGATTACTCAAAAGCTTCAATTTTGACCCCTTTGAGGCACAGAAACAACTTTAAACACACTTATTTTAGTTGACAAAGTCATAATTCACATCCAACAGTCATTTAGAGTCAAAAGATTAAATGTTAAAATTTCATCATTATAGACCATTTTGGGAACGTTCGACAGGTCCGGAGTCATTGTTTTTCATCCGAAAATTTATTTTTTGGACTGTACCAAAAATGATTCAAAATGTCAATTGGATCGTGCCTCATGTTGAATAACCACTTTTTAAACCCTCACAGTGACCAAAATTGCCATTTTTACAGAGTTTTGCTTACTCAAAAGCTTCAATTTTGACCCGTTTCAGGCACAGAAATGACTTTAAACACACTTATTTTAGTTGACAAAGTCATAATTCACATCCAACAGTCATTTACAGTCAAAAGATTAAATGTTAAAATTTCATCCATTTTGACCATTTTGGGATCGTTCGACATGTCCGGAGTCATCGTTTTTCATCCGAAAATTGATTTTTTGGACTGTACCAAAAATGATTCAAAATGTCAATTGGATCGTGCCTCATGTTGAATAACCACTTTTTAAACCCTCACAGTGACCAAAATTGCCAATTTTACAGAGTTTTGCTTACTCAAAAGCTTCAATTTTGACGCATTTCAGGCACAGAAATGACTTTAGACACACTTATTTTAGTTGACAAAGTCATAATTCACATCCAACAGTCATTTAGAGTCAAAAGATTAAATGTTAAAATTTCATCATTATAGACCATTTTGGGATTGTTCGACAAGTCCGGAGTCATCCTTTTTCATCCGAAAATTGATTTTTTGGACTGTACCAAAAATGATTCAAAATGTCAATTGGATCGTGCCTCATGTTGAATAACCACTTTTTAAACCCTCACACTGACCAAAATTGCCATTTTTACAGAGTTTTGCTTACTCAAAAGCTTCAATTTTGACCCGTTTCAGGCACAGAAATGACTTTAAACACACTTATTTTAGTTGACAAAGTCATAATTCACATCCAACAGTCATTTACAGTCAAAAGATTAAATGTTAAAATTTCATCATTATAGACCATTTTGGGAACGTTCGACAGGTCCGGAGTCATCGTTTTTCATCCGAAAATTTATTTTTTGGACTGTACCAAAAATGATTCAAAATGTCAATTGGATATTGCCTCATGTTGAATAACCACTTTTTAAACCCTCACAGTGACCATAATTGCCATTTTTACAGAGTTTTGCTTACTCAAAAGCTTCAATTTTGACCCGTTTCAGGCACAGAAATGACTTTAAACACACTTATTTTAGTTGACAAAGTCATAATTCACATCCAACAGTCATTTACAGTCAAAAGATTAAATGTTAAAATTTCATCCATTTTGACCATTTTGGGATCGTTCGACATGTCCGGAGTCATCGTTTTTCATCCGAAAAATTGATTTTTTGGACTGTACCAAAAATGATTCAAAATGTCAATTGGATCGTGCCTCATGTTGAATAACCACTTTTTAAACCCTCACAGTGACCAAAATTGCCAATTTTACAGAGTTTTGCTTACTCAAAAGCTTCAATTTTGACCCATTTCAGGCACAGAAATGACTTTAGACACACTTATTTTAGTTGACAAAGTCATAATTCACATCCAACAGTCATTTAGAGTCAAAAGATTAAATGTTAAAATGTCATCATTATAGACCATTTTGGGATTGTTCGACAGGTCCGGAGTCATCGTTTTTCATCCGAAAATTGATTTTTTGGACTGTACCAAAAATGATTCAAAATGTCAATTGGATCGTGCCTCATGTTGAATAACCACTTTTTAAACCCTCAGAGTGACCAAAATTGCCATTTTTACAGAGTTTTGCTTACTCAAAAGCTTCAATTTTGACCCGTTTCAGGCACAGAAATGACTTTAAACACACTTATTTTAGTTGACAAAGTCATAATTCACATCCAACAGTCATTTACAGTCAAAAGATTAAATGTTAAAATTTCATCCATTTTGACCTTTTTGGGATCGTTCGACATGTCCGGAGTCATCGTTTTTCATCCGAAAATTGATTTTTTGGACTGTACCAAAAATGATTCAAAATGTCAATTGGATCGTGCCTCATGTTGAATAACCACTTTTTAAACCCTCACAGTGACCAAAATTGCCAATTTTACAGAGTTTTGCTTACTCAAAAGCTTCAATTTTGACCCGTTTCAGGCACAGAAATGACTTTAAACACACTTATTTTTAGTTGACAAAGTCATAATTCACATCCAACAGTCATTTACAGTCAAAAGATTAAATGTTAAAATTTCATCCATATTGACCATTTTAGGATCGTTCGACATGTCCGGAGTCATTGTTTTTCATCCGAAAATTGATTTTTTGGACTGTACCAAAAATGATTCAAAATGTCAATTGGATCGTGCCTCATGTTGAATAACCACTTTTTAAACCCTCAGAGTGACCAAAATTGCCATTTTTACAGAGTTTTGCTTACTCAAAAGCTTCAATTTTGACCCGTTTCAGGCAGAGAAATGACTTTAAACACACTTATTTTAGTTGACAAAGTCATAATTCACATCCAACAGTCATTTACAGTCAAAAGATTAAATGTTAAAATTTCATCCATTTTGACCATTTTGGGATCGTTCGACATGTCCGGAGTCATCGTTTTTCATCCGAAAATTGATTTTTTGGACTGTACCAAAAATGATTCAAAATGTCAATTGGATCGTGCCTCATGTTGAATAACCACTTTTTAAACCCTCACAGTGACCAAAATTGCCAATTTTACAGAGTTTTGCTTACTCAAAAGCTTCAATTTTGACCCATTTCAGGCACAGAAATGACTTTAGACACACTTATTTTAGTTGACAAAGTCATAATTCACATCCAACAGTCATTTAGAGTCAAAAGATTAAATGTTAAAATTTCATCATTATAGACCATTTTGGGATTGTTCGACAGGTCCGGAGTCATCCTTTTTCATCCGAAAATTGATTTTTTGGACTGTACCAAAAATGATTCAAAATGTCAATTGGATCGTGCCTCATGTTGAATAACCACTTTTTAAACCCTCAGAGTGACCAAAATTGCCATTTTTACAGAGTTTTGCTTACTCAAAAGCTTCAATTTTGACCCGTTTCAGGCACAGAAATGACTTTAAACACACTTATTTTAGTTGACAAAGTCATAATTCACATCCAACAGTAATTTACAGTCAAAAGATTAAATGTTAAAATTTCATCCATATTGACCATTTTGGGATAGTTCGACATGTCCGGAGTCATCGTTTTTCATCCGAAAATGGATTTTTTGGACTGTACCAAAAATGATTCAAAATGTCAATTGGATCGTGCCTCATGTTGAATAACCACTTTTTAAACCCTCACACTGACCAAAATTGCCATTTTTACAGAGTTTTGCTTACTCAAAAGCTTCAATTTTGACCCGTTTCAGGCACAGAAATGACTTTAAACACACTTATTTTAGTTGACAAAGTCATAATTCACATCCAACAGTCATTTACAGTCAAAAGATTAAATGTTAAAATTTCATCATTATAGACCATTTTGGGATTGTTCGACAGGTCCGGAGTCATCGTTTTTCATCCGAAAATTGATTTTTTGGACTGTACCAAAAATGATTCAAAATGTCAATTGGATCGTGCCTCATGTTGAATAACCACTTTTTAAACCCTCAGAGTGACCAAAATTGCCATTTTTACAGAGTTTTGCTTACTCAAAAGCTTCAATTTTGACCCGTTTCAGGCACAGAAATGACTTTAAACACACTTATTTTAGTTGACAAAGTCATAATTCACATCCAACAGTCATTTACAGTCAAAAGATTAAATGTTAAAATTTCATCCATTTTGACCTTTTTGGGATCGTTCGACATGTCCGGAGTCATCGTTTTTCATCCGAAAATTGATTTTTTGGACTGTACCAAAAATGATTCAAAATGTCAATTGGATCGTGCCTCATGTTGAATAACCACTTTTTGAACCCTCACAGTGACCAAAATTGCCAATTTTACAGAGTTTTGCTTACTCAAAAGCTTCAATTCTGACCCGTTTCAGGCACAGAAATGACTTTAAACACACTTATTTTTAGTTGACAAAGTCATAATTCACATCCAACAGTCATTTACAGTCAAAAGATTAAATGTTAAAATTTCATCCATATTGACCATTTTAGGATCGTTCGACATGTCCGGAGTCATTGTTTTTCATCCGAAAATTGATTTTTTGGACTGTACCAAAAATGATTCAAAATGTCAATTGGATCGTGCCTCATGTTGAATAACCACTTTTTAAACCCTCAGAGTGACCAAAATTGCCATTTTTACAGAGTTTTGCTTACTCAAAAGCTTCAATTTTGACCCGTTTCAGGCAGAGAAATGACTTTAAACACACTTATTTTAGTTGACAAAGTCATAATTCACATCCAACAGTCATTTACAGTCAAAAGATTAAATGTTAAAATTTCATCCATATTGACCATTTTGGGATAGTTCAACATGTCCGGAGTCATCGTTTTTCATCCGAAAATTGATTTTTTGGACTGTACCAAAAATGTTTCAAAATGTCAATTGGATCGTGCCTCATGTTGAATAACCACTTTTTAAACCCTCACAGTGACCAAAATTGCCATTTTAACAGAGTTTTGATTACTCAAAAGCTTCAATTTTGACCCGTTTCAGGCACAGTAATGACTTTAAACACACTTATTTTAGTTGACAAAGTCATAATTCACATCCAACTGTCATTTACAGTCAAAAGATTAAATGTTAAAATTTCATCCATATTGACCATTTTGGGATAGTTCGACATGTCCGGAGTCATCGTTTTTCATCCGAAAATTGATTTTTTGGACTGTACCAAAAATGATTCAAAATGTCAATTGGATCGTGCCTCATGTTGAATAACCACTTTTTAAACCCTCACAGTGACCAAAATTGCCATTTTTACAGAGTTTTGCCTACTCAAAAGCTTCAATTTTGACCCGTTTCAGGCACAGAAATGACTTTAAACACACTTATTTTAGTTGACAAAGTCATAATTCACATCCAACAGTCATTTACAGTCAAAAGATTAAATGTTAAAATTTCATCCATTTTGACCATTTTGGGATCGTTCGACATGTCCGGAGTCATCGTTTTTCATCCGAAAATTTATTTTTTGGACTGTACCAAAAATGATTCAAAATGTCAATTGGATCGTGCCTCATGTTGAATAACCACTTTTTAAACCCTCACAGTGACCAAAATTGCCATTTTTACAGAGTTTTGCTTACTCAAAAGCTTCAATTTTGACCCCTTTGAGGCACAGAAACGACTTTAAACACACTTATTTTAGTTGACAAAGTCATAATTCACATCCAACAGTCATTTAGAGTCAAAAGATTAAATGTTAAAATTTCATCATTATAGACCATTTTGGGAACGTTCGACAGGTCCGGAGTCATCGTTTTTCATCCGAAAATTTATTTTTTGGACTGTACCAAAAATGATTCAAAATGTCAATTGGATCGTGCCTCATGTTGAATAACCACTTTTTAAACCCTCACAGTGACCAAAATTGCCATTTTTACAGAGTTTTGCTTACTCAAAAGCTTCAATTTTGACCCGTTTCAGGCACGGAAATGACTTTAAACACACTTATTTTAGCTGACAAAGTCACAATTCACATCCAACAGTCATTTACAGTCAAAAGATTAAATGTTAAAATTTCATCCATATTGACCATTTTGGGATCGTTCGACATGCCCGGAGTCATCGTTTTTCATCCGAAAATTGATTTTTTGGACTGTATCAAAAATGTTTCAAAATGTCAATTGGATCGTGCCTCATGTTGAATAACCACTTTTTAAACCCTCACAGTGACCAAAATTGCCATTTTAACAGAGTTTTGATTACTCAAAAGCTTCAATTTTGACCCCTTTGAGGCACAGAAACGACTTTAAACACACTTATTTTATTTGACAAAGTCATAATTCACATCCAACAGTCATTTAGAGTCAAAAGATTAAATGTTAAAATTTCATCATTATAGACCATTTTGGGAACGTTCGACAGGTCCGGAGTCATCGTTTTTCATCCGAAAATTTATTATTTGGACTGTACCAAAAATGATTCAAAATGTCAATTGGATCGTGCCTCATGTTGAATAACCACTTTTTAAACCCTCACAGTGACCAAAATTGCCATTTTTACAGAGTTTTGCTTACTCAAAAGCTTCAATTTTGACCCGTTTCAGGCACAGAAATGACTTTAAACACACTTATTTTAGTTGACAAAGTCATAATTCACATCCAACAGTCATTTACAGTCAAAAGATTAAATGTTAAAATTTCATCCATTTTGACCATTTTGGGATCGTTCGACATGTCCGGAGTCATCGTTTTTCATCCGAAAATGGATTTTTTGGACTGTACCAAAAATGATTCAAAATGTCAATTGGATCGTGCCTCATGTTGAATAACCACTTTTTAAACCCTCACACTGACCAAAATTGCCATTTTTACAGAGTTTTGCTTACTCAAAAGCTTCAATTTTGACCCGTTTCAGGCACAGAAATGACTTTAAACACACTTATTTTAGTTGACAAAGTCATAATTCACATCAAACAGTCATTTACAGTCAAAAGATTAAATGTTAAAATTTCATCCATTTTGACCATTTTGGGATCGTTCGACATGTCCGGAGTCATCGTTTTTCATCCGAAAATTGATTTTTTGGACTGTACCAAAAATGATTCAAAATGTCAATTGGATCGTGCCTCATGTTGAATAACCACTTTTTAAACCCTCAGAGTAACCAAAATTGCCATTTTTACAGAGTTTTGCTTACTCAAAAGCTTCAATTTTGACCCGTTTCAGGCACAGAAATGACTTTAAACACACTTATTTTAGTTGACAAAGTCATAATTCACATCCAACAGTCATTTACAGTCAAAAGATTAAATGTTAAAATTTCATCCATATTGACCATTTTGGGATAGTTCAACATGTCCGGAGTCATCGTTTTTCATCCGAAAATTGATTTTTTGGACTGTACCAAAAATGATTCAAAATGTCAATTGGATCGTGCCTCATGTTGAATAACCACTTTTTAAACCCTCACAGTGACCAAAATTGCCATTTTTACAGAGTTTTGCTTACTCAAAAGCTTCAATTTTGACCCGTTTCAGGCACAGTAATGACTTTAAACACACTTATTTTAGTTGACAAAGTCATAATTCACATCCAACTGTCATTTACAGTCAAAAGATTAAATGTTAAAATTTCATCCATATTGACCATTTTGGGATAGTTCGACATGTCCGGAGTCATCGTTTTTCATCCGAAAATTGATTTTTTGGACTGTACCAAAAATGATTCAAAATGTCAATTGGATCGTGCCTCATGTTGAATAACCACTTTTTAAACCCTCACAGTGACCAAAATTGCCATTTTTACAGAGTTTTGCCTACTCAAAAGCTTCAATTTTGACCCGTTTCAGGCACAGAAATGACTTTAAACACACTTATTTTAGTTGACAAAGTCATAATTCACATCCAACAGTCATTTACAGTCAAAAGATTAAATGTTAAAATTTCATCCATTTTGACCATTTTGGGATCGTTCGACATGTCCGGAGTCATCGTTTTTCATCCGAAAATTTATTTTTTGGACTGTACCAAAAATGATTCAAAATGTCAATTGGATCGTGCCTCATGTTGAATAACCACTTTTTAAACCCTCACAGTGACCAAAATTGCCATTTTTACAGAGTTTTGCTTACTCAAAAGCTTCAATTTTGACCCCTTTGAGGCACAGAAACGACTTTAAACACACTTATTTTAGTTGACAAAGTCATAATTCACATCCAACAGTCATTTAGAGTCAAAAGATTAAATGTTAAAATTTCATCATTATAGACCATTTTGGGAACGTTCGACAGGTCCGGAGTCATCGTTTTTCATCCGAAAATTTATTTTTTGGACTGTACCAAAAATGATTCAAAATGTCAATTGGATCGTGCCTCATGTTGAATAACCACTTTTTAAACCCTCACAGTGACCAAAATTGCCATTTTAACAGAGTTTTGATTACTCAAAAGCTTCAATTTTGACCCCTTTGAGGCACAGAAACGACTTTAAACACACTTATTTTATTTGACAAAGTCATAATTCACATCCAACAGTCATTTAGAGTCAAAAGATTAAATGTTAAAATTTCATCATTATAGACCATTTTGGGAACGTTCGACAGGTCCGGAGTCATCGTTTTTCATCCGAAAATTTATTATTTGGACTGTACCAAAAATGATTCAAAATGTCAATTGGATCGTGCCTCATGTTGAATAACCACTTTTTAAACCCTCACAGTGACCAAAATTGCCATTTTTACAGAGTTTTGCTTACTCAAAAGCTTCAATTTTGACCCGTTTCAGGCACAGAAATGACTTTAAACACACTTATTTTAGTTGACAAAGTCATAATTCACATCCAACAGTCATTTACAGTCAAAAGATTAAATGTTAAAATTTCATCCATATTGACCATTTTGGGATCGTTCGACATGCCCGGAGTCATCGTTTTTCATCCGAAAATTGATTTTTTGGACTGTATCAAAAATGTTTCAAAATGTCAATTGGATCGTGCCTCATGTTGAATAACCACTTTTTAAACCCTCACAGTGACCAAAATTGCCATTTTAACAGAGTTTTGATTACTCAAAAGCTTCAATTTTGACCCCTTTGAGGCACAGAAACGACTTTAAACACACTTATTTTATTTGACAAAGTCATAATTCACATCCAACAGTCATTTAGAGTCAAAAGATTAAATGTTAAAATTTCATCATTATAGACCATTTTGGGAACGTTCGACAGGTCCGGAGTCATCGTTTTTCATCCGAAAATTTATTATTTGGACTGTACCAAAAATGATTCAAAATGTCAATTGGATCGTGCCTCATGTTGAATAACCACTTTTTAAACCCTCACAGTGACCAAAATTGCCATTTTTACAGAGTTTTGCTTACTCAAAAGCTTCAATTTTGACCCGTTTCAGGCACAGAAATGACTTTAAACACACTTATTTTAGTTGACAAAGTCATAATTCACATCCAACAGTCATTTACAGTCAAAAGATTAAATGTTAAAATTTCATCCATTTTGACCATTTTGGGATCGTTCGACATGTCCGGAGTCATCGTTTTTCATCCGAAAATGGATTTTTTGGACTGTACCAAAAATGATTCAAAATGTCAATTGGATCGTGCCTCATGTTGAATAACCACTTTTTAAACCCTCACACTGACCAAAATTGCCATTTTTACAGAGTTTTGCTTACTCAAAAGCTTCAATTTTGACCCGTTTCAGGCACAGAAATGACTTTAAACACACTTATTTTAGTTGACAAAGTCATAATTCACATCCAACAGTCATTTACAGTCAAAAGATTAAATGTTAAAATTTCATCCATATTGACCATTTTGGGATAGTTCAACATGTCCGGAGTCATCGTTTTTCATCCGAAAATTGATTTTTTGGACTGTACCAAAAATGATTCAAAATGTCAATTGGATCGTGCCTCATGTTGAATAACCACTTTTTAAACCCTCACAGTGACCAAAATTGCCATTTTTACAGAGTTTTGCTTACTCAAAAGCTTCAATTTTGACCCGTTTCAGGCACAGAAATGACTTTAAACACACTTATTTTAGTTGACAAAGTCATAATTCACATCCAACAGTCATTTACAGTCAAAAGATTAAATGTTAAAATTTCATCCATATTGACCATTTTGGGATAATTCGACATGTCCGGAGTCATCGTTTTTCATCCGAAAATTGATTTTTTGGACTGTACCAAAAATGATTCAAAATGTCAATTGGATCGTGCCTCATGTTGAATAACCACTTTTTAAACCCTCACAGTGACCAAAATTGCCATTTTTACAGAGTTTTGCCTACTCAAAAGCTTCAATTTTGACCCGTTTCAGGCACAGAAATGACTTTAAACACACTTATTTTAGTTGACAAAGTCATAATTCACATCCAACAGTCATTTACAGTCAAAAGATTAAATGTTAAAATTTCATCCATTTTGACCTGTTTGGGATCGTTCGACATGTCCGGAGTCATCGTTTTTCATCCGAAAATTTATTTTTTGGACTGTACCAAAAATGATTCAAAATGTCAATTGGATCGTGCCTCATGTTGAATAACCACTTTTTAAACCCTCACAGTGACCAAAATTGCCATTTTTACAGAGTTTTGCTTACTCAAAAGCTTCAATTTTGACGCCTTTGAGGCACAGAAATGACTTTAAACACACTTATTTTAGTTGACAAAGTCATAATTCACATCCAACAGTCATTTAGAGTCAAAAGATTAAATGTTAAAATTTCATCATTATAGACCTTTTTGGGATCGTTCGACAGGTCCGGAGTCATCGTTTTTCATCCGAAAATTGATTTTTTGGACTGTACCAAAAATGATTCAAAATGTCAATTGGATCGTGCCTCATGTTGAATAACCACTTTTTAAACCCTCACAGTGACCAAAATTGCCATTTTTACAGAGTTTTGCTTACTCAAAAGCTTCAATTTTGACCCGTTTCAGGCACAGAAATGACTTTAAACACACTTATTTTAGTTGACAAAGTCATAATTCACATCCAACAGTCATTTACAGTCAAAAGATTGAATGTTAAAACTTCATCCATATTGACCATTTTGGGATAGTTCAACATGTCCGGAGTCATCGTTTTTCATCCGAAAATTGATTTTTTGGACTGTACCAAAAATGATTCAAAATGTCAATTGGATCGTGGCTCATGTTGAATAACCACTTTTTAAACCCTCACAGTGACCAAAATTGCCATTTTTACAGAGTTTTGCTTACTCAAAAGCTTCAATTTTGACCCGTTTCAGGCACAGTAATGACTTTAAACACACTTATTTTAGTTGACAAAGTCATAATTCACATCGTACTGTCATTTACAGTCAAAAGATTAAATGTTAAAATTTCATCCATATTGACCATTTTGGGATAGTTCGACATGTCCGGAGTCATCGTTTTTCATCCGAAAATTGATTTTTTGGACTGTACCAAAAATGATTCAAAATGTCAATTGGATCGTGCCTCATGTTGAATAACCACTTTTTAAACCCTCACAGTGACCAAAATTGCCATTTTTACAGAGTTTTGCTTACTCAAAAGCTTCAATTTTGACCCGTTTCAGGCACAGAAATGACTTTAAACACACTTATTTTAGTTGACAAAGTCATAATTCACATCCAACAGTCATTTACAGTCAAAAGATTAAATGTTAAAATTTCATCCATTTTGACCTTTTTGGGATCGTTCGACATGTCCGGAGTCATCGTTTTTCATACGAAAATTGATTTTTTGGACTGTACCAAAAATGATTCAAAATGTCAATTGGATCGTGCCTCATGTTGAATAACCACTTTTTAAACCCTCACAGTGACCAAAATTGCCATTTTTACAGAGTTTTGCTTACTCAAAAGCTTCAATTTTGACCCCTTTGAGGCACAGAAACGACTTTAAACACACTTATTTTAGTTGACAAAGTCATAATTCACATCCAACAGTCATTTAGAGTCAAAAGATTAAATGTTAAAATTTCATCATTATAGACCATTTTGGGAACGTTCGACAGGTCCGGAGTCATCGTTTTTCATCCGAAAATTTATTTTTTGGACTGTACCAAAAATGATTCAAAATGTCAATTGGATCGTGCCTCATGTTGAATAACCACTTTTTAAACCCTCACAGTGACCAAAATTGCCATTTTTACAGAGTTTTGCTTACTCAAAAGCTTCAATTTTGACCCGTTTCAGGCACAGAAATGACTTTAAACACACTTATTTTAGTCGACAAAGTCATAATTCACATCCAACAGTCATTTACAGTCAAAAGATTAAATGTTACAATTTCATCCATTTTGACCTTTTTGGGATCGTTCGACATGTCCGGAGTCATCGTTTTTCATCCGAAAATTTATTTTTTGGACTGTACCAAAAATGATTCAAAATGTCAATTGGATCGTGCCTCATGTTGAATAACCACTTTTTAAACCCTCACAGTGACCAAAATTGCCATTTTTACAGAGTTTTGCTTACTCAAAAGCTTCAATTTTGACCCGTTTCAGGCACAGAAATGACTTTAAACACACTTATTTTAGTCGACAAAGTCATAATTCACATCCAACAGTCATTTACAGTCAAAAGATTAAATGTTACAATTTCATCCATTTTGACCTTTTTGGGATCGTTCGACATGTCCGGAGTCATCGTTTTTCATCCGAAAATTTATTTTTTGGACTGTACCAAAAATGATTCAAAATGTCAATTGGATCGTGCCTCATGTTGAATAACCACTTTTTAAACCCTCACAGTGACCAAAATTGCCATTTTTACAGAGTTTTGCTTACTCAAAAGCTTCAATTTTGACCCGTTTCAGGCACAGAAATGACTTTAAACACACTTATTTTAGTCGACAAAGTCATAATTCACATCCAACAGTCATTTACAGTCAAAAGATTAAATGTTACAATTTCATCCATTTTGACCTTTTTGGGATCGTTCGACATGTCCGGAGTCATCGTTTTTCATCCGAAAATTTATTTTTGGGACTGTACCAAAAATGATTCAAAATGTCAATTGGATCGTGCCTCATGTTGAATAACCACTTTTTAAACCCTCACAGTGACCAAAATTGCCATTTTTACAGAGTTTTGCTTACTCAAAAGCTTCAATTCTGACCCGTTTCAGGCACAGAAATGACTTTAAACACACTTATTTTTAGTTGACAAAGTCATAATTCACATCCAACAGTCATTTACAGTCAAAAGATTAAATGTTAAAATTTCATCCATATTGACCATTTTAGGATCGTTCGACATGTCCGGAGTCATTGTTTTTCATCCGAAAATTGATTTTTTGGACTGTACCAAAAATGATTCAAAATGTCAATTGGATCGTGCCTCATGTTGAATAACCACTTTTTAAACCCTCAGAGTGACCAAAATTGCCATTTTTACAGAGTTTTGCTTACTCAAAAGCTTCAATTTTGACCCGTTTCAGGCAGAGAAATGACTTTAAACACACTTATTTTAGTTGACAAAGTCATAATTCACATCCAACAGTCATTTACAGTCAAAAGATTAAATGTTAAAATTTCATCCATATTGACCATTTTGGGATCGTTCGACATGCCCGGAGTCATCGTTTTTCATCCGAAAATTGATTTTTTGGACTGTATCAAAAATGTTTCAAAATGTCAATTGGATCGTGCCTCATGTTGAATAACCACTTTTTAAACCCTCACAGTGACCAAAATTGCCATTTTAACAGAGTTTTGATTACTCAAAAGCTTCAATTTTGACCCCTTTGAGGCACAGAAACGACTTTAAACACACTTATTTTATTTGACAAAGTCATAATTCACATCCAACAGTCATTTAGAGTCAAAAGATTAAATGTTGAAATTTCATCATTATAGACCATTTTGGGAACGTTCGACAGGTCCGGAGTCATTGTTTTTCATCCGAAAATTTATTTTTTGGACTGTACCAAAAATGATTCAAAATGTCAATTGGATCGTGCCTCATGTTGAATAACCACTTTTTAAACCCTCACAGTGACCAAAATTGCCATTTTTACAGAGTTTTGCTTACTCAAAAGCTTCAATTTTGACCCGTTTCAGGCACAGAAATGACTTTAAACACACTTATTTTAGTTGACAAAGTCATAATTCACATCAAACAGTCATTTACAGTCAAAAGATTAAATGTTAAAATTTCATCCATTTTGACCATTTTGGGATCGTTCGACATGTCCGGAGTCATCGTTTTTCATCCGAAAATTGATTTTTTGGACTGTACCAAAAATGATTCAAAATGTCAATTGGATCGTGCCTCATGTTGAATAACCACTTTTTAAACCCTCAGAGTAACCAAAATTGCCATTTTTACAGAGTTTTGCTTACTCAAAAGCTTCAATTTTGACCCGTTTCAGGCACAGAAATGACTTTAAACACACTTATTTTAGTTGACAAAGTCATAATTCACATCCAACAGTCATTTACAGTCAAAAGATTAAATGTTAAAATTTCATCATTATAGACCATTTTGGGAACGTTCGACAGGTCCGGAGTCATTGTTTTTCATCCGAAAATTTATTTTTTGGACTGTACCAAAAATGATTCAAAATGTCAATTGGATCGTGCCTCATGTTGAATAACCACTTTTTAAACCCTCACAGTGACCAAAATTGCCATTTTTACAGAGTTTTGCTTACTCAAAAGCTTCAATTTTGACCCGTTTCAGGCACAGAAATGACTTTAAACACACTTATTTTAGTTGACAAAGTCATAATTCACATCAAACAGTCATTTACAGTCAAAAGATTAAATGTTAAAATTTCATCCATTTTGACCATTTTGGGATCGTTCGACATGTCCGGAGTCATCGTTTTTCATCCGAAAATTGATTTTTTGGACTGTACCAAAAATGATTCAAAATGTCAATTGGATCGTGCCTCATGTTGAATAACCACTTTTTAAACCCTCAGAGTAACCAAAATTGCCATTTTTACAGAGTTTTGCTTACTCAAAAGCTTCAATTTTGACCCGTTTCAGGCACAGAAATGACTTTAAACACACTTATTTTAGTTGACAAAGTCATAATTCACATCCAACAGTCATTTACAGTCAAAAGATTAAATGTTAAAATTTCATCCATATTGACCATTTTGGGATAGTTCAACATGTCCGGAGTCATCGTTTTTCATCCGAAAATTGATTTTTTGGACTGTACCAAAAATGATTCAAAATGTCAATTGGATCGTGGCTCATGTTGAATAACCACTTTTTAAACCCTCACAGTGACCAAAATTGCCATTTTTACAGAGTTTTGCTTACTCAAAAGCTTCAATTTTGACCCGTTTCAGGCACAGTAATGACTTTAAACACACTTATTTTAGTTGACAAAGTCATAATTCACATCCAACTGTCATTTACAGTCAAAAGATTAAATGTTAAAATTTCATCCATATTGACCATTTTGGGATAGTTCGACATGTCCGGAGTCATCGTTTTTCATCCGAAAATTGATTTTTTGGACTGTACCAAAAATGATTCAAAATGTCAATTGGATCGTGCCTCATGTTGAATAACCACTTTTTAAACCCTCACAGTGACCAAAATTGCCATTTTTACAGAGTTTTGCCTACTCAAAAGCTTCAATTTTGACCCGTTTCAGGCACAGAAATGACTTTAAACACACTTATTTTAGTTGACAAAGTCATAATTCACATCCAACAGTCATTTACAGTCAAAAGATTAAATGTTAAAATTTCATCCATTTTGACCATTTTGGGATCGTTCGACATGTCCGGAGTCATCGTTTTTCATCCGAAAATTTATTTTTTGGACTGTACCAAAAATGATTCAAAATGTCAATTGGATCGTGCCTCATGTTGAATAACCACTTTTTAAACCCTCACAGTGACCAAAATTGCCATTTTTACAGAGTTTTGCTTACTCAAAAGCTTCAATTTTGACCCGTTTCAGGCACAGAAACGACTTTAAACACACTTATTTTAGCTGACAAAGTCACAATTCACATCCAACAGTCATTTACAGTCAAAAGATTAAATGTTAAAATTTCATCCATATTGACCATTTTGGGATCGTTCGACATGCCCGGAGTCATCGTTTTTCATCCGAAAATTGATTTTTTGGACTGTATCAAAAATGTTTCAAAATGTCAATTGGATCGTGCCTCATGTTGAATAACCACTTTTTAAACCCTCACAGTGACCAAAATTGCCATTTTAACAGAGTTTTGATTACTCAAAAGCTTCAATTTTGACCCCTTTGAGGCACAGAAACGACTTTAAACACACTTATTTTATTTGACAAAGTCATAATTCACATCCAACAGTCATTTAGAGTCAAAAGATTAAATGTTAAAATTTCATCATTATAGACCATTTTGGGAACGTTCGACAGGTCCGGAGTCATCGTTTTTCATCCGAAAATTTATTATTTGGACTGTACCAAAAATGATTCAAAATGTCAATTGGATCGTGCCTCATGTTGAATAACCACTTTTTAAACCCTCACAGTGACCAAAATTGCCATTTTTACAGAGTTTTGCTTACTCAAAAGCTTCAATTTTGACCCGTTTCAGGCACAGAAATGACTTTAAACACACTTATTTTAGTTGACAAAGTCATAATTCACATCCAACAGTCATTTACAGTCAAAAGATTAAATGTTAAAATTTCATCCATTTTGACCATTTTGGGATCGTTCGACATGTCCGGAGTCATCGTTTTTCATCCGAAAATGGATTTTTTGGACTGTACCAAAAATGATTCAAAATGTCAATTGGATCGTGCCTCATGTTGAATAACCACTTTTTAAACCCTCACACTGACCAAAATTGCCATTTTTACAGAGTTTTGCTTACTCAAAAGCTTCAATTTTGACCCGTTTCAGGCACAGAAATGACTTTAAACACACTTATTTTAGTTGACAAAGTCATAATTCACATCAAACAGTCATTTACAGTCAAAAGATTAAATGTTAAAATTTCATCCATTTTGACCATTTTGGGATCGTTCGACATGTCCGGAGTCATCGTTTTTCATCCGAAAATTGATTTTTTGGACTGTACCAAAAATGATTCAAAATGTCAATTGGATCGTGCCTCATGTTGAATAACCACTTTTTAAACCCTCAGAGTAACCAAAATTGCCATTTTTACAGAGTTTTGCTTACTCAAAAGCTTCAATTTTGACCCGTTTCAGGCACAGAAATGACTTTAAACACACTTATTTTAGTTGACAAAGTCATAATTCACATCCAACAGTCATTTACAGTCAAAAGATTAAATGTTAAAATTTCATCCATATTGACCATTTTGGGATAGTTCAACATGTCCGGAGTCATCGTTTTTCATCCGAAAATTGATTTTTTGGACTGTACCAAAAATGATTCAAAATGTCAATTGGATCGTGCCTCATGTTGAATAACCACTTTTTAAACCCTCACAGTGACCAAAATTGCCATTTTTACAGAGTTTTGCTTACTCAAAAGCTTCAATTTTGACCCGTTTCAGGCACAGAAATGACTTTAAACACACTTATTTTAGTTGACAAAGTCATAATTCACATCCAACAGTCATTTACAGTCAAAAGATTGAATGTTAAAACTTCATCCATATTGACCATTTTGGGATAGTTCAACATGTCCGGAGTCATCGTTTTTCATCCGAAAATTGATTTTTTGGACTGTACCAAAAATGATTCAAAATGTCAATTGGATCGTGGCTCATGTTGAATAACCACTTTTTAAACCCTCACAGTGACCAAAATTGCCATTTTTACAGAGTTTTGCTTACTCAAAAGCTTCAATTTTGACCCGTTTCAGGCACAGTAATGACTTTAAACACACTTATTTTAGTTGACAAAGTCATAATTCACATCGTACTGTCATTTACAGTCAAAAGATTAAATGTTAAAATTTCATCCATATTGACCATTTTGGGATAGTTCGACATGTCCGGAGTCATCGTTTTTCATCCGAAAATTGATTTTTTGGACTGTACCAAAAATGATTCAAAATGTCAATTGGATCGTGCCTCATGTTGAATAACCACTTTTTAAACCCTCACAGTGACCAAAATTGCCATTTTTACAGAGTTTTGCTTACTCAAAAGCTTCAATTTTGACCCGTTTCAGGCACAGAAATGACTTTAAACACACTTATTTTAGTTGACAAAGTCATAATTCACATCCAACAGTCATTTACAGTCAAAAGATTAAATGTTAAAATTTCATCCATTTTGACCTTTTTGGGATCGTTCGACATGTCCGGAGTCATCGTTTTTCATACGAAAATTGATTTTTTGGACTGTACCAAAAATGATTCAAAATGTCAATTGGATCGTGCCTCATGTTGAATAACCACTTTTTAAACCCTCACAGTGACCAAAATTGCCATTTTTACAGAGTTTTGCTTACTCAAAAGCTTCAATTTTGACCCCTTTGAGGCACAGAAACGACTTTAAACACACTTATTTTAGTTGACAAAGTCATAATTCACATCCAACAGTCATTTAGAGTCAAAAGATTAAATGTTAAAATTTCATCATTATAGACCATTTTGGGAACGTTCGACAGGTCCGGAGTCATCGTTTTTCATCCGAAAATTTATTTTTTGGACTGTACCAAAAATGATTCAAAATGTCAATTGGATCGTGCCTCATGTTGAATAACCACTTTTTAAACCCTCACAGTGACCAAAATTGCCATTTTTACAGAGTTTTGCTTACTCAAAAGCTTCAATTTTGACCCGTTTCAGGCACAGAAATGACTTTAAACACACTTATTTTAGTCGACAAAGTCATAATTCACATCCAACAGTCATTTACAGTCAAAAGATTAAATGTTACAATTTCATCCATTTTGACCTTTTTGGGATCGTTCGACATGTCCGGAGTCATCGTTTTTCATCCGAAAATTTATTTTTTGGACTGTACCAAAAATGATTCAAAATGTCAATTGGATCGTGCCTCATGTTGAATAACCACTTTTTAAACCCTCACAGTGACCAAAATTGCCATTTTTACAGAGTTTTGCTTACTCAAAAGCTTCAATTTTGACCCCTTTGAGGCACAGAAATGACTTTAAACACACTTATTTTAGTTGACAAAGTCATAATTCACATCCAACAGTCATTTAGAGTCAAAAGATTAAATGTTAAAATTTCATCCATATTGACCATTTTGGGATCATTCGACATGTCCGGAGTCATCGTTTTTCATCCGAAAATTGATTTTTTGGACTGTACCAAAAATGATTCAAAATGTCAATTGGATCGTGCCTCATGTTGAATAACCACTTTTTAAACCCTCAGAGTAACCAAAATTGCCATTTTTACAGAGTTTTGCTTACTCAAAAGCTTCAATTTTGACCCGTTTCAGGCACAGTAATGACTTTAAACACACTTATTTTAGTTGACAAAGTCATAATTCACATCCAACAGTCATTTACAGTCAAAAGATTAAATGTTAAAATTTCATCCATATTGACCATTTTGGGATAGTTCGACATGTCCGGAGTCATTGTTTTTCATCCGAAAATTTATTTTTTGGACTGTACCAAAAATGATTCAAAATGTCAATTGGATCGTGCCTCATGTTGAATAACCACTTTTTAAACCCTCACAGTGACCAAAATTGCCATTTTTACAGAGTTTTGCTTACTCAAAAGCTTCAATTTTGACCCGTTTCAGGCACAGAAATGACTTTAAACACACTTATTTTAGTTGACAAAGTCATAATTCACATCCAACAGTCATTTACAGTCAAAAGATTAAATGTTAAAATTTCATCCATTTTGACCATTTTGGGATCGTTCGACATGTCCGGAGTCATCGTTTTTCATCCGAAAATTGATTTTTTGGACTGTACCAAAAATGATTCAAAGTGTCAATTGGATCGTGGCTCATGTTGAATAACCACTTTTTAAACCCTCACAGTGACCAAAATTTCCATTTTTACAGAGTTTTGATTACTCAAAAGCTTCAATTTTGACCCCTTTGAGGCACAGAAACGACTTTAAACACACTTATTGTAGTTGACAAAGTTATAATTCACATCCAACAGTCATTTAGATTCAAAAGATTAAATGTTAAAATTTCATCATTATAGACCTTTTTGGGAACGTTCGACAGGTCCGGAGTCATCGTTTTTCATCCGAAAATTGATTTTTTGGACTGTACCAAAAATGATTCAAAATGTCAATTGGATCGTGCCTCATGTTGAATAACCACTTTTTAAACCCTCAGAGTGACCAAAATTGCCATTTTTACAGAGTTTTGCTTACTCAAAAGCTTCAATTTTGACCCGTTTCAGGCACAGAAATGACTTTAAACACACTTATTTTAGTTGACAAAGTCATAATTCACATCCAACAGTCATTTACAGTCAAAAGATTAAATGTTAAAATTTCATCCATATTGACCATTTTGGGATCGTTCGACATGTCCGGAGTCACCGTTTTTCATCCGAAAAATTGATTTTTTGGACTGTACCAAAAATGATTCAAAATGTCAATTGGATCGTGCCTCATGTTGAATAACCACTTTTTAAACCCTCACAGTGACCAAAATTGGCAATTTTACAGAGTTTTGCTTACTCAAAAGCTTCAATTTTGACCCATTTCAGGCACAGAAATGACTTTAGACACACTTATTTTAGTTGACAAAGTCATAATTCACATCCAACAGTCATTTACAGTCAAAAGATTAAATGTTAAAATTTCATCCATATTGACCATTTTGGGATCGTTCGACATGTCCGGAGTCATTGTTTTTCATCCGAAAATTGATTTTTTGGACTGTACCAAAAATGATTCAAAATGTCAATTGGATCGTGCCTCATGTTGAATAACCACTTTTTAAACCCTCAGAGTGACCAAAATTGCCATTTTTACAGAGTTTTGCTTACTCAAAAGCTTCAATTTTGACCCGTTTCAGGCAGAGAAATGACTTTAAACACACTTATTTTAGTTGACAAAGTCATAATTCACATCCAACAGTCATTTACAGTCAAAAGATTAAATGTTAAAATTTCATCCATATTGACCATTTTGGGATCGTTCGACATGTCCGGAGTCATCGTTTTTCATCCGAAAATTGATTTTTTGGACTGTATCAAAAATGTTTCCAAATGTCAATTGGATCGTGCCTCATGTTGAATAACTACTTTTTAAACCCTCACAGTGACCAAAATTGCCATTTTAACAGAGTTTTGATTACTCAAAAGCTTCAATTTTGACCCCTTTGAGGCACAGAAACGACTTTAAACACACTTATTTTAGTTGACAAAGTCATAAATCACATCCAACAGTCATTTAGAGTCAAAAGATTAAATGTTAAAATTTCATCATTATAGACCATTTTGGGAACGTTCGACAGGTCCGGAGTCATTGTTTTTCATCCGAAAATTTATTTTTTGGACTGTACCAAAAATGATTCAAAATGTCAATTGGATCGTGCCTCATGTTGAATAACCACTTTTTAAACCCTCACACTGACCAAAATTGCCATTTTTACAGAGTTTTGCTTACTCAAAAGCTTCAATTTTGACCCGTTTCAGGCACAGAAATGACTTTAAACACACTTATTTTAGTTGACAAAGTCATAATTCACATCCAACAGTCATTTACAGTCAAAAGATTAAATGTTAAAATTTCATCATTATAGACCATTTTGGGAACGTTCGACAGGTCCGGAGTAATCGTTTTTCATCCGAAAATTTATTTTTTGGACTGTACCAAAAATGATTCAAAATGTCAATTGGATATTGCCTCATGTTGAATAACCACTTTTTAAACCCTCACAGTGACCATAATTGCCATTTTTACAGAGTTTTGCTTACTCAAAAGCTTCAATTTTGACCCGTTTCAGGCACAGAAATGACTTTAAACACACTTATTTTAGTTGACAAAGTCATAATTCACATCCAACAGTCATTTACAGTCAAAAGATTAAATGTTAAAATTTCATCCATTTTGACCATTTTGGGATCGTTCGACATGTCCGGAGTCATCGTTTTTCATCCGAAAAATTGATTTTTTGGACTGTACCAAAAATGATTCAAAATGTCAATTGGATCGTGCCTCATGTTGAATAACCACTTTTTAAACCCTCACAGTGACCAAAATTGCCAATTTTACAGAGTTTTGCTTACTCAAAAGCTTCAATTTTGACCCATTTCAGGCACAGAAATGACTTTAGACACACTTATTTTAGTTGACAAAGTCATAATTCACATCCAACAGTCATTTAGAGTCAAAAGATTAAATGTTAACATTTCATCATTATAGACCATTTTGGGATTGTTCGACAGGTCCGGAGTCATCGTTTTTCATCCGAAAATTGATTTTTTGGACTGTACCAAAAATGATTCAAAATGTCAATTGGATCGTGCCTCATGTTGAATAACCACTTTTTAAACCCTCAGAGTGACCAAAATTGCCATTTTTACAGAGTTTTGCTTACTCAAAAGCTTCAATTTGGACCCGTTTCAGGCACAGAAATGACTTTAAACACACTTATTTTAGTTGACAAAGTCATAATTCACATCCAACAGTCATTTACAGTCAAAAGATTAAATGTTAAAATTTCATCCATATTGACCATTTTGGGATTGTTCGACATGTCCGGAGTCATCGTTTTTCATCCGAAAATTGATTTTTTCGACTGTACCAAAAATGATTCAAAATGTCAATTGGATCGTGCCTCATGTTGAATAACCACTTTTTAAACCCTCAGAGTGACCAAAATTGACATTTTTACAGAGTTTTGCTTACTCAAAAGCTTCAATTTTGACCCGTTTCAGGCACAGAAATGACTTTAAACACACTTATTTTTAGTTGACAAAGTCATAATTCACATCCAACAGTCATTTACAGTCAAAAGATTAAATGTTAAAATTTCATCCATATTGACCATTTTAGGATCGTTCGACATGTCCGGAGTCATTGTTTTTCATCCGAAAATTGATATTTTGGACTGTACCAAAAATGATTCAAAATGTCAATTGGATCGTGCCTCATGTTGAATAACCACTTTTTAAACCCTCAGAGTGACCAAAATTGCCATTTTTACAGAGTTTTGCTTACTCAAAAGCTTCAATTTTGACCCGTTTCAGGCAGAGAAATGACTTTAAACACACTTATTTTAGTTGACAAAGTCATAATTCACATCCAACAGTCATTTACAGTCAAAAGATTAAATGCTAAAATTTCATCCATATTGACCATTTTGGGATCGTTCGACATGCCCGGAGTATCGTTTTTCATCCGAAAATTGATTTTTTGGACTGTATCAAAAATGTTTCAAAATGTCAATTGGATCGTGCCTCATGTTGAATAACCACTTTTTAAACCCTCACAGTGACCAAAATTGCCATTTTAACAGAGTTTTGATTACTCAAAAGCTTCAATTTTGACCCCTTTGAGGCACAGAAACGACTTTAAACACACTTATTTTATTTGACAAAGTCATAATTCACATCCAACAGTCATTTAGAGTCAAAAGATTAAATGTTAACATTTCATCATTATAGACCATTTTGGGAACGTTCGACAGGTCCGGAGTCATCGTTTTTCATCCGAAAATTTATTTTTTGGACTGTACCAAAAATGATTCAAAATGTCAATTGGATCGTGCCTCATGTTGAATAACCACTTTTTAAACCCTCACAGTGACCAAAATTGCCATTTTTACAGAGTTTTGCTTACTCAAAAGCTTCAATTTTGACCCGTTTCAGGCACAGAAATGACTTTAAACACACTTATTTTAGTTGACAAAGTCATAATTCACATCCAACAGTCATTTACAGTCAAAAGATTAAATGTTAAAATTTCATCCATATTGACCATTTTGGGATCGTTCGACATGTCCGGAGTCATCGTTTTTCATCCGAAAATTGATTTTTTGGACTGTACCAAAAATGATTCAAAATGTCAATTGGATCGTGCCTCATGTTGAATAACCACTTTTTAAACCCTCACAGTGACCAAAATTGCCAATTTTACAGAGTTTTGCTTACTCAAAAGCTTCAATTTTGACCCATTTCAGGCACAGAAATGACTTTAGACACACTTATTCTAGTTGACAAAGTCATAATTCACATCGAACAGTCATTTAGAGTCAAAAGATTAAATGTTAAAATGTCATCATTATAGACCATTTTTGGATTGTTCGACAGGTCCGGAGTCATCGTTTTTCATCCGAAAATTGATTTTTTGGACTGTACCAAAAATGATTCAAAATGTCAATTGGATCGTGCCTCATGTTGAATAACCACTTTTTAAACCCTCAGAGTGACCAAAATTGCCATTTTTACAGAGTTTTGCTTACTCAAAAGCTTCAATTTTGACCCGTTTCAGGCACAGAAATGACTTTAAACACACTTATTTTAGTTGACAAAGTCATAATTCACATCCAACAGTCATTTACAGTCAAAAGATTAAATGTTAAAATTTCATCCATATTGACCATTTTGGGATAGTTCGACATGTCCGGAGTCATCGTTTTTCATCCGAAAATTGATTTTTTGGACTGTACCAAAAATGATTCAAAATGTCAATTGGATCGTGCCTCATGTTGAATAACCACTTTTTAAACCCTCACAGTGACCAAAATTGCCATTTTTACAGAGTTTTGCTTACTCAAAAGCTTCAATTTTGACCCCTTTGAGGCACAGAAATGACTTTAAACACACTTATTTTAGTTGACAAAGTCATAATTCACATCCAACAGTCATTTAGAGTCAAAAGATTGAATGTTAAAATTTCATCATTATAGACCATTTTGGGAACGTTCGACAGGTCCGGAGTCATCGTTTTTCATCCGAAAATTTATTTTTTGGACTGTACCAAAAATGATTCAAAATGTCAATTGGATCGTGCCTCATGTTGAATAACCACTTTTTAAACCCTCACAGTGACCAAAATTGCCATTTTTACAGAGTTTTGCTTACTCAAAAGCTTCAATTTTGACCCCTTTGAGGCACAGAAACGACTTTAAACACACTTATTTTAGTTGACAAAGTCATAATTCACATCCAACAGTCATTTAGAGTCAAAAGATTGAATGTTAAAATTTCATCATTATAGACCATTTTGGGAACGTTCGACAGGTCCGGAGTCATCGTTTTTCATCCGAAAATTTATTTTTTGGACTGTACCAAAAATGATTCAAAATGTCATTTGGATCGTGCCTCATGTTGAATAACCACTTTTTAAACCCTCACAGTGACCAAAATTGCCATTTTTACAGAGTTTTGCTTACTCAAAAGCTTCAATTTTGACCCGTTTCAGGCACAGAAATGACTTTAAACACACTTATTTTAGTTGACAAAGTCATAATTCACATCCAACAGTCATTTACAGTCAAAAGATTAAATGTTAAAATTTCATCCATATTGACCATTTTGGGATAGTTCGACATGTCCGGAGTCATCGTTTTTCAATCGAAAATGGATTTTTTGGACTGTACCAAAAATGATTCAAAATGTCAATTGGATCGTGCCTCATGTTGAATGACCACTTTTTAAACCCTCACAGTGACCGAAATTGCCATTTTTACAGAGTTTTGCTTACTCAAAAGCTTCAATTTTGACCCGTTTCAGGCACAGAAATGACTTTAAACAAACTTATTTTAGTCGACAAAGTCATAATTCACATCCAACAGTCATTTACAGTCAAAAGATTAAATGTTAAAATTTCATCCATTTTGACCTTTTTGGGATCGTTCGACATGTCCGGAGTCATCGTTTTTCATCCGAAAATTGATTTTTTGGACTGTACCAAAAATGATTCAAAATGTCAATTGGATCGTGCCTCATGTTGAAAAACCACTTTTTAAACCCTCACAGTGACCAAAATTGCCAATTTTACAGAGTTTTGCTTACTCAAAAGCTTCAATTTTGACCCATTTCAGGCACAGAAATGACTTTAGACACACTTATTTTAGTTGACAAAGTCATAATTCACATCCAACAGTCATTTAGAGTCAAAAGATTAAATGTTAAAATTTCATCATTATAGACCATTTTGGGATTGTTCGACAGGTCCGGAGTCATCGTTTTTCATCCGAAAATTGATTTTTTGGACTGTACCAAAAATGATTCAAAATGTCATTTGGATCGTGCCTCATGTTGAATAACCACTTTTTAAACCCTCACAGTGACCAAAATTGCCATTTTTACAGAGTTTTGCTTACTCAAAAGCTTCAATTTTGACCCGTTTCAGGCACAGAAATGACTTTAAACACACTTATTTTAGTTGACAAAGTCATAATTCACATCCAACAGTCATTTACAGTCAAAAGATTAAATGTTAAAATTTCATCCATATTGACCATTTTGGGATAGTTCGACATGTCCGGAGTCATCGTTTTTCAATCGAAAATGGATTTTTTGGACTGTACCAAAAATGATTCAAAATGTCAATTGGATCGTGCCTCATGTTGAATGACCACTTTTTAAACCCTCACAGTGACCGAAATTGCCATTTTTACAGAGTTTTGCTTACTCAAAAGCTTCAATTTTGACCCGTTTCAGGCACAGAAATGACTTTAAACAAACTTATTTTAGTCGACAAAGTCATAATTCACATCCAACAGTCATTTACAGTCAAAAGATTAAATGTTAAAATTTCATCCATTTTGACCTTTTTGGGATCGTTCGACATGTCCGGAGTCATCGTTTTTCATCCGAAAATTGATTTTTTGGACTGTACCAAAAATGATTCAAAATGTCAATTGGATCGTGCCTCATGTTGAAAAACCACTTTTTAAACCCTCACAGTGACCAAAATTGCCAATTTTACAGAGTTTTGCTTACTCAAAAGCTTCAATTTTGACCCATTTCAGGCACAGAAATGACTTTAGACACACTTATTTTAGTTGACAAAGTCATAATTCACATCCAACAGTCATTTAGAGTCAAAAGATTAAATGTTAAAATTTCATCATTATAGACCATTTTGGGATTGTTCGACAGGTCCGGAGTCATCGTTTTTCATCCGAAAATTGATTTTTTGGACTGTACCAAAAATGATTCAAAATGTCAATTGGATCGTGCCTCATGTTGAATAACCACTTTTTAAACCCTCAGAGTGACCAAAATTGCCATTTTTACAGAGTTTTGCTTACTCAAAAGCTTCAATTTTGACCCGTTTCAGGCACAGAAATGACTTTAAACACACTTATTTTAGTTGACAAAGTCATAATTCACATCCAACAGTCATTTACAGTCAAAAGATTAAATGTTAAAATTTCATCATTATAGACCATTTTGGGAACGTTCGACAGGTCCGGAGTCATCGTTTTTCATCCGAAAATTTATTATTTGGACTGTACCAAAAATGATTCAAAATGTCAATTGGATATTGCCTCATGTTGAATAACCACTTTTTAAACCCTCACAGTGACCATAATTGCCATTTTTACAGAGTTTTGCTTACTCAAAAGCTTCAATTTTGACCCGTTTCAGGCACAGAAATGACTTTAAACACACTTATTTTAGTTGACAAAGTCATAATTCACATCCAACAGTCATTTACAGTCAAAAGATTAAATGTTAAAATTTCATCCATTTTGACCATTTTGGGATCGTTCGACATGTCCGGAGTCATCGTTTTTCATCCGAAAAATTGATTTTTTGGACTGTACCAAAAATGATTCAAAATGTCAATTGGATCGTGCCTCATGTTGAATAACCACTTTTTAAACCCTCACAGTGACCAAAATTGCCAATTTTACAGAGTTTTGCTTACTCAAAAGCTTCAATTTTGACCCATTTCAGGCACAGAAATGACTTTAGACACACTTATTTTAGTTGACAAAGTCATAATTCACATCCAACAGTCATTTAGAGTCAAAAGATTAAATGTTAAAATGTCATCATTATAGACCATTTTGGGATTCTTCGACAGGTCCGGAGTCATCGTTTTTCATCCGAAAATTGATTTTTTGGACTGTACCAAAAATGATTCAAAATGTCAATTGGATCGTGCCTCATGTTGAATAACCACTTTTTAAACCCTCAGAGTGACCAAAATTGCCATTTTTACAGAGTTTTGCTTACTCAAAAGCTTCAATTTTGACCTGTTTCAGGCACAGAAATGACTTTGAACACACTTATTTTAGTTGACAAAGTCATAATTCACATCCAACAGTCATTTACAGTCAAAAGATTAAATGTTAAAATTTCATCCACATTGACCATTTTGGGATCGTTCGACATGTCCGGAGTCATCGTTTTTCATCCGAAAATTGATTTTTTCGACTGTACCAAAAATGATTCAAAATGTCAATTGGATCGTGCCTCATGTTGAATAACCACTTTTTAAACCCTCAGAGTGACCAAAATTGCCATTTTTACAGAGTTTTGCTTACTCAAAAGCTTCAATTTTGACCCGTTTCAGGCACAGAAATGACTTTAAACACACTTATTTTTAGTTGACAAAGTCATAATTCACATCCAACAGTCATTTACAGTCAAAAGATTAAATGTTAAAATTTCATCCATATTGACCATTTTAGGATCGTTCGACATGTCCGGAGTCATTGTTTTTCCTCCGAAAATTGATTTTTTGGACTGTACCAAAAATGATTCAAAATGTCAATTGGATCGTGCCTCATGTTGAATAACCACTTTTTAAACCCTCACAGTGACCAAAATTGCCATTTTTACAGAGTTTTGCTTACTCAAAAGCTTCAATTTTGACCCGTTTCAGGCACAGAAATGACTTTAAACACACTTATTTTAGTTGACAAAGTCATAATTCACATCCAACAGTCATTTACAGTCAAAAGATTAAATGTTAAAATTTCATCCATTTTGACCATTTTGGGATCGTTCGACATGTCCGGAGTCATCGTTTTTCATCCGAAAATTGATTTTTTGGACTGTACCAAAAATGATTCAAAATGTCAATTGGATCGTGCCTCATGTTGAATAACCACTTTTTAAACCCTCACAGTGACCAAAATTGCCATTTTTACAGAGTTTTGATTACTCAAAAGCTTCAATTTTGACCCCTTTGAGGCACAGAAACGACTTTAGACACACTTATTTTAGTTGACAAAGTCATAATTCACATCCAACAGTCATTTAGAGTCAAAAGATTAAATGTTAAAATTTCATCATTATAGACCATTTTGGGATTGTTCGACAGGTCCGGAGTCATCGTTTTTCATCCGAAAATTGATTTTTTGGACTGTACCAAAAATGATTCAAAATGTCAATTGGATCGTGCCTCATGTTGAATAACCACTTTTTAAACCCTCAGAGTGACCAAAATTGCCATTTTTACAGAGTTTTGCTTACTCAAAAGCTTCAATTTTGACCCGTTTCAGGCACAGAAATGACTTTAAACACACTTATTTTAGTTGACAAAGTCATAATTCACATCCAACAGTCATTTACAGTCAAAAGATTAAATGTTAAAATTTCATCCATATTGACCATTTAGGGATAGTTCGACATGTCCGGAGTCATCGTTTTTCATCCGAAAATTGATTTTTTGGACTGTACCAAAAATGATTCAAAATGTCAATTGGATCGTGCCTCATGTTGAATAACCACTTTTTAAACCCTCACAGTGACCAAAATTGCCATTTTTACAGAGTTTTGCTTACTCAAAAGCTTCAATTTTGACCCCTTTGAGGCACAGAAACGACTTTAAACACACTTATTTTAGTTGACAAAGTCATAATTCACATCTAACAGTCATTTAGAGTCAAAAGATTAAATGTTAAAATTTCATCATTATAGACCATTTTGGGAACGTTCGACAGGTCCGGAGTCATCGTTTTTCATCTGAAAATTTATTTTTTGGACTGTACCAAAAATGATTCAAAATGTCAATTGGATCGTGCCTCATGTTGAATAACCACTTTTTAAACCCTCACAGTGACCAAAATTGCCATTTTTACAGAGTTTTGCTTACTCAAAAGCTTCAATTTTGACCCGTTTCAGGCACAGAAATGACTTTAAACAAACTTATTTTAGTTGACAAAGTCATAATTCACATCCAACAGTCATTTACAGTCAAAAGATTAAATGTTAAAATTTCATCCATATTGACCATTTTGGGATAGTTCGACATGTCCGGAGTCATCGTTTTTCAATCGAAAATTGATTTTTTGGACTGTACCAAAAATGATTCAAAATGTCAATTGGATCGTGCCTCATGTTGAATAACCACTTTTTAAACCCTCACAGTGACCAAAATTGCCATTTTTACAGAGTTTTGCTTACTCAAAAGCTTCAATTTTGACCCGTTTCAGGCACAGAAATGACTTTAAACACACTTATTTAAGTCGACAAAGTCATAATTCACATCCAACAGTCATTTACAGTCAAAAGATTAAATGTTATAATTTCATCCATTTTGACCTTTTTGGGATCGTTCGACATGTCCGGAGTCATCGTTTTTCATCCGAAAATTGATTTTTTGGACTGTACCAAAAATTATTCAAAATGTCAATTGGATCGTGCCTCATGTTGAATAACCACTTTTTAAACCCTCAGAGTGACCAAAATTGCCATTTTTACAGAGTTTTGCTTACTCAAAAGCTTCAATTTTGACCCGTTTCAGGCACAGAAATGACTTTAAACACACTTATTTTAGTTGACAAAGTCATAATTCACATCCAACAGTCATTTACAGTCAAAAGATTAAATGTTAAAATTTCATCCATATTGACCATTTTGGGATAGTTCGACATGTCCGGAGTCATCGTTTTTCATCCGAAAATTGATTTTTTGGACTGTATCAAAAATGATTCAAAATGTCAATTGGATCGTGCCTCATGTTGAATAACCACTTTTTAAACCCTCACAGTGACCAAAATTGCCATTTTTACAGAGTTTTGATTACTCAAAAGCTTCAATTTTGACCCCTTTGAGGCACAGAAACGACTTTAAAAACACTTATTTTAGTTGACAAAGTCATAATTCACATCCAACAGTCATTTAGAGTCAAAAGATTAAATGTTAAAATTTCATCATTATAGACCATTTTGGGAACGTTCGTCAGGTCCGGAGTCATCGTTTTTCATCCGAAAATTTATTTTTTGGACTGTACCAAAAATGATTCAAAATGTCAATTGGATCGTGCCTCATGTTGAATAACCACTTTTTAAACCCTCACAGTGACCAAAATTGCCATTTTTACAGAGTTTTGCTTACTCAAAAGCTTCAATTTTGACCCGTTTCAGGCACAGAAATGACTTTAAACACACTTATTTTAGTTGTCAAAGTCATAATTCACATCCAACAGTCATTTACAGTCAAAAGATTAAATGTTAAAATTTCATCCATTTTGACCATTTTGGGATCGTTCGACATGTCCGGAGTCATCGTTTTTCATCCGAGAAATTGATTTTTTGGACTGTACCAAAAATGATTCAAAATGTCAATTGGATCGTGCCTCATGTTGAATAACCACTTTTTAAACCCTCAGAGTGACCAAAATTGCCATTTTTACAGAGTTTTGCTTACTCAAAAGCTTCAATTTTGACCCGTTTCAGGCACAGAAATGACTTTAAACACACTTATTTTAGTTGACAAAGTCATAATTCACATCCAACAGTCATTTACAGTCAAAAAATTAAATGTTAAAATTTCATCCATTTTGACCTTTTTGGGATCGTTCGACATGTCCGGAGTCATCGTTTTTCATCCGAAAATTGATTTTTTGGACTGTACCAAAAATGATTCAAAATGTCAATTGGATCGTGCCTCATGTTGAATAACCACTTTTTAAACCCTCACAGTGACCAAAATTGCCATTTTTACAGAGTTTTGCTTACTCAAAAGCTTCAATTTTGACCCGTTTCAGGCACAGAAATGACTTTAAACACACTTATTTTAGTTGACAAAGTCATAATTCACATCCAACAGTCATTTACAGTCAAAAGATTAAATGTTAAAATTTCATCCATATTGACCATTTTGGGATCGTTCGACATGTCCGGAGTCATCGCTTTTCATCCGAAAATTGATTTTTTCGACTGTACCAAAAATGATTCAAAATGTCAATTGGATCGTGCCTCATGTTGAATAACCACTTTTTAAACCCTCAGAGTGACCAAAATTGCCATTTTTACAGAGTTTTGCTTACTCAAAAGCTTCAATTTTGACCCGTTTCAGGCACAGAAATGACTTTAAACACACTTATTTTTAGTTGACAAAGTCATAATTCACATCCAACAGTCATTTACAGTCAAAAGATTAAATGTTAAAATTTCATCCATATTGACCATTTTAGGATCGTTCGACATGTCCGGAGTCATTGTTTTTCATCCGAAAATTGATTTTTTGGACTGTACCAAAAATGATTCAAAATGTCAATTGGATCGTGCCTCATGTTGAATAACCACTTTTTAAACCCTCACAGTGACCAAAATTGCCAATTTTACAGAGTTTTGCTTTCTCAAAAGCTTCAATTTTGACCCGTTTCAGGCACAGAAATGACTTTAAACACACTTATTTAAGTCGACAAAGTCATAATTCACATCCACCAGTCATTTACAGTCAAAAGATTAAATGTTATAATTTCATCCATTTTGACCTTTTTGGGATCGTTCGACATGTCCGGAGTCATCGTTTTTCATCCGAAAATTGATTTTTTGGACTGTACCAAAAATTATTCAAAATGTCAATTGGATCGTGCCTCATGTTGAATAACCACTTTTTAAACCCTCAGAGTGACCAAAATTGCCATTTTTACAGAGTTTTGCTTACTCAAAAGCTTCAATTTTGACCCGTTTCAGGCACAGAAATGACTTTAAACACACTTATTTTAGTTGACAAAGTCATAATTCACATCCAACAGTCATTTACAGTCAAAAGATTAAATGTTAAAATTTCATCCATATTGACCATTTTGGGATAGTTCGACATGTCCGGAGTCATCGTTTTTCATCCGAAAATTGATTTTTTGGACTGTATCAAAAATGATTCAAAATGTCAATTGGATCGTGCCTCATGTTGAATAACCACTTTTTAAACCCTCACAGTGACCAAAATTGCCATTTTTACAGAGTTTTGATTACTCAAAAGCTTCAATTTTGACCCCTTTGAGGCACAGAAACGACTTTAAAAACACTTATTTTAGTTGACAAAGTCATAATTCACATCCAACAATCATTTAGAGTCAAAAGATTAAATGTTAAAATTTCATCATTATAGACCATTTTGGGAACGTTCGACAGGTCCGGAGTCATCGTTTTTCATCCGAAAATTTATTTTTTGGACTGTACCAAAAATGATTCAAAATGTCAATTGGATCGTGCCTCATGTTGAATAACCACTTGTTAAACCCTCACAGTGACCAAAATTGCCATTTTTACAGAGTTTTGCTTACTCAAAAGCTTCAATTTTGACCCGTTTCAGGCACAGAAATGACTTTAAACACACTTATTTTAGTTGACAAAGTCATAATTCACATCCAACAGTCATTTACAGTCAAAAGATTAAATGTTAAAATTTCATCCATTTTGACCATTTTGGGATCGTTCGACATGTCCGGAGTCATCGTTTTTCATCCGAGAAATTGATTTTTTGGACTGTACCAAAAATGATTCAAAATGTCAATTGGATCGTGCCTCATGTTGAATAACCACTTTTTAAACCCTCAGAGTGACCAAAATTGCCATTTTTACAGAGTTTTGCTTACTCAAAAGCTTCAATTTTGACCCGTTTCAGGCACAGAAATGACTTTAAACACACTTATTTTAGTTGACAAAGTCATAATTCACATCCAACAGTCATTTACAGTCAAATGATTAAATGTTAAAATTTCATCCATATTGACCATTTTGGGATAGTTCGACATGTCCGGAGTCATCGTTTTTCATCCGAAAATTGATGTTTTGGACTGTACCAAAAATGATTCAAAATGTCAATTGGATCGTGCCTCATGTTGAATAACCACTTTTTAAACCCTCACAGTGACCAAAATTGCCATTTTTACAGAGTTTTGCTTACTCAAAAGCTTCAATTTTGACCCCTTTGAGGCACAGAAACGACTTTAAACACACTTATTTTAGTTGACAAAGTCATAATTCACATCCAACAGTCATTTAGAGTCAAAAGATTAAATGTTAAAATTTCATCATTATAGACCATTTTGGAAACGTTCGACAGGTCCGGAGTCATCGTTTTTCATCCGAAAATTTATTTTTTGGACTGTACCAAAAATGATTCAAAATGTCAATTGGATCATGCCTCATGTTGAATAACCACTTTTTAAACCCTCACAGTGACCAAAATTGCCATTTTTACAGAGTTTTGCTTACTCAAAAGCTTCAATTTTGACCCGTTTCAGGCACAGAAATGACTTTAAACAAACTTATTTTAGTTGACAAAGTCATAATTCACATCCAACAGTCATTTACAGTCAAAAGATTAAATGTTAAAATTTCATCCATATTGACCATTTTGGGATAGTTCGACATGTCCGGAGTCATCGTTTTTCAATCGAAAATTGATTTTTTGGACTGTACCAAAAATGATTCAAAATGTCAATTGGATCGTGCCTCATGTTGAATAACCACTTTTTAAACCCTCACAGTGACCAAAATTGCCATTTTTACAGAGTTTTGCTTACTCAAAAGCTTCAATTTTGACCCGTTTCAGGCACAGAAATGACTTTAAACACACTTATTTAAGTCGACAAAGTCATAATTCACATCCAACAGTCATTTACAGTCAAAAGATTAAATGTTATAATTTCATCCATTTTGACCTTTTTGGGATCGTTCGACATGTCCGGAGTCATCGTTTTTCATCCGAAAATTGATTTTTTGGACTGTACCAAAAATTATTCAAAATGTCAATTGGATCGTGCCTCATGTTGAATAACCACTTTTTAAACCCTCAGAGTGACCAAAATTGCCATTTTTACAGAGTTTTGCTTACTCAAAAGCTTCAATTTTGACCCGTTTCAGGCACAGAAATGACTTTAAACACACTTATTTTAGTTGACAAAGTCATAATTCACATCCAACAGTCATTTACAGTCAAAAGATTAAATGTTAAAATTTCATCCATATTGACCATTTTGGGATAGTTCGACATGTCCGGAGTCATCGTTTTTCATCCGAAAATTGATTTTTTGGACTGTATCAAAAATGATTCAAAATGTCAATTGGATCGTGCCTCATGTTGAATAACCACTTTTTAAACCCTCACAGTGACCAAAATTGCCATTTTTACAGAGTTTTGCTTTCTCAAAAGCTTCAATTTTGACCCGTTTCAGGCACAGAAATGACTTTAAACACACTTATTTAAGTCGACAAAGTCATAATTCACATCCACCAGTCATTTACAGTCAAAAGATTAAATGTTATAATTTCATCCATTTTGACCTTTTTGGGATCGTTCGACATGTCCGGAGTCATCGTTTTTCATCCGAAAATTGATTTTTTGGACTGTACCAAAAATTATTCAAAATGTCAATTGGATCGTGCCTCATGTTGAATAACCACTTTTTAAACCCTCAGAGTGACCAAAATTGCCATTTTTACAGAGTTTTGCTTACTCAAAAGCTTCAATTTTGACCCGTTTCAGGCACAGAAATGACTTTAAACACACTTATTTTAGTTGACAAAGTCATAATTCACATCCAACAGTCATTTACAGTCAAAAGATTAAATGTTAAAATTTCATCCATATTGACCATTTTGGGATAGTTCGACATGTCCGGAGTCATCGTTTTTCATCCGAAAATTGATTTTTTGGACTGTATCAAAAATGATTCAAAATGTCAATTGGATCGTGCCTCATGTTGAATAACCACTTTTTAAACCCTCACAGTGACCAAAATTGCCATTTTTACAGAGTTTTGATTACTCAAAAGCTTCAATTTTGACCCCTTTGAGGCACAGAAACGACTTTAAAAACACTTATTTTAGTTGACAAAGTCATAATTCACATCCAACAGTCATTTAGAGTCAAAAGATTAAATGTTAAAATTTCATCATTATAGACCATTTTGGGAACGTTCGACAGGTCCGGAGTCATCGTTTTTCATCCGAAAATTTATTTTTTGGACTGTACCAAAAATGATTCAAAATGTCAATTGGATCGTGCCTCATGTTGAATAACCACTTGTTAAACCCTCACAGTGACCAAAATTGCCATTTTTACAGAGTTTTGCTTACTCAAAAGCTTCAATTTTGACCCCTTTGAGGCACAGAAACGACTTTAAACACACTTATTTTAGTTGACAAAGTCATAATTCACATCTAACAGTCATTTAGAGTCAAAAGATTAAATGTTAAAATTTCATCATTATAGACCATTTTGGGAACGTTCGACAGGTCCGGAGTCATCGTTTTTCATCCGAAAATTTATTTTTTGGACTGTACCAAAAATGATTCAAAATGTCAATTGGATCGTGCCTCATGTTGAATAACCACTTTTTAAACCCTCACAGTGACCAAAATTGCCATTTTTACAGAGTTTTGCTTACTCAAAAGCTTCAATTTTGACCCGTTTCAGGCACAGAAATGACTTTAAACAAACTTATTTTAGTTGACAAAGTCATAATTCACATCCAACAGTCATTTACAGTCAAAAGATTAAATGTTAAAATTTCATCCATATTGACCATTTTGGGATAGTTCGACATGTCCGGAGTCATCGTTTTTCAATCGAAAATTGATTTTTTGGACTGTACCAAAAATGATTCAAAATGTCAATTGGATCGTGCCTCATGTTGAATAACCACTTTTTAAACCCTCACAGTGACCAAAATTGCCATTTTTACAGAGTTTTGCTTACTCAAAAGCTTCAATTTTGACCCGTTTCAGGCACAGAAATGACTTTAAACACACTTATTTAAGTCGACAAAGTCATAATTCACATCCAACAGTCATTTACAGTCAAAAGATTAAATGTTATAATTTCATCCATTTTGACCTTTTTGGGATCGTTCGACATGTCCGGAGTCATCGTTTTTCATCCGAAAATTGATTTTTTGGACTGTACCAAAAATTATTCAAAATGTCAATTGGATCGTGCCTCATGTTGAATAACCACTTTTTAAACCCTCAGAGTGACCAAAATTGCCATTTTTACAGAGTTTTGCTTACTCAAAAGCTTCAATTTTGACCCGTTTCAGGCACAGAAATGACTTTAAACACACTTATTTTAGTTGACAAAGTCATAATTCACATCCAACAGTCATTTACAGTCAAAAGATTAAATGTTAAAATTTCATCCATATTGACCATTTTGGGATAGTTCGACATGTCCGGAGTCATCGTTTTTCATCCGAAAATTGATTTTTTGGACTGTATCAAAAATGATTCAAAATGTCAATTGGATCGTGCCTCATGTTGAATAACCACTTTTTAAACCCTCACAGTGACCAAAATTGCCATTTTTACAGAGTTTTGATTACTCAAAAGCTTCAATTTTGACCCCTTTGAGGCACAGAAACGACTTTAAAAACACTTATTTTAGTTGACAAAGTCATAATTCACATCCAACAGTCATTTAGAGTCAAAAGATTAAATGTTAAAATTTCATCATTATAGACCATTTTGGGAACGTTCGTCAGGTCCGGAGTCATCGTTTTTCATCCGAAAATTTATTTTTTGGACTGTACCAAAAATGATTCAAAATGTCAATTGGATCGTGCCTCATGTTGAATAACCACTTTTTAAACCCTCACAGTGACCAAAATTGCCATTTTTACAGAGTTTTGCTTACTCAAAAGCTTCAATTTTGACCCGTTTCAGGCACAGAAATGACTTTAAACACACTTATTTTAGTTGTCAAAGTCATAATTCACATCCAACAGTCATTTACAGTCAAAAGATTAAATGTTAAAATTTCATCCATTTTGACCATTTTGGGATCGTTCGACATGTCCGGAGTCATCGTTTTTCATCCGAGAAATTGATTTTTTGGACTGTACCAAAAATGATTCAAAATGTCAATTGGATCGTGCCTCATGTTGAATAACCACTTTTTAAACCCTCAGAGTGACCAAAATTGCCATTTTTACAGAGTTTTGCTTACTCAAAAGCTTCAATTTTGACCCGTTTCAGGCACAGAAATGACTTTAAACACACTTATTTTAGTTGACAAAGTCATAATTCACATCCAACAGTCATTTACAGTCAAAAGATTAAATGTTAAAATTTCATCCATTTTGACCTTTTTGGGATCGTTCGACATGTCCGGAGTCATCGTTTTTCATCCGAAAATTGATTTTTTGGACTGTACCAAAAATGATTCAAAATGTCAATTGGATCGTGCCTCATGTTGAATAACCACTTTTTAAACCCTCACAGTGACCAAAATTGCCATTTTTACAGAGTTTTGCTTACTCAAAAGCTTCAATTTTGACCCGTTTCAGGCACAGAAATGACTTTAAACACACTTATTTTAGTTGACAAAGTCATAATTCACATCCAACAGTCATTTACAGTCAAAAGATTAAATGTTAAAATTTCATCCATATTGACCATTTTGGGATCGTTCGACATGTCCGGAGTCATCGCTTTTCATCCGAAAATTGATTTTTTCGACTGTACCAAAAATGATTCAAAATGTCAATTGGATCGTGCCTCATGTTGAATAACCACTTTTTAAACCCTCAGAGTGACCAAAATTGCCATTTTTACAGAGTTTTGCTTACTCAAAAGCTTCAATTTTGACCCGTTTCAGGCACAGAAATGACTTTAAACACACTTATTTTTAGTTGACAAAGTCATAATTCACATCCAACAGTCATTTACAGTCAAAAGATTAAATGTTAAAATTTCATCCATATTGACCATTTTAGGATCGTTCGACATGTCCGGAGTCATTGTTTTTCATCCGAAAATTGATTTTTTGGACTGTACCAAAAATGATTCAAAATGTCAATTGGATCGTGCCTCATGTTGAATAACCACTTTTTAAACCCTCACAGTGACCAAAATTGCCAATTTTACAGAGTTTTGCTTTCTCAAAAGCTTCAATTTTGACCCGTTTCAGGCACAGAAATGACTTTAAACACACTTATTTAAGTCGACAAAGTCATAATTCACATCCACCAGTCATTTACAGTCAAAAGATTAAATGTTATAATTTCATCCATTTTGACCTTTTTGGGATCGTTCGACATGTCCGGAGTCATCGTTTTTCATCCGAAAATTGATTTTTTGGACTGTACCAAAAATTATTCAAAATGTCAATTGGATCGTGCCTCATGTTGAATAACCACTTTTTAAACCCTCAGAGTGACCAAAATTGCCATTTTTACAGAGTTTTGCTTACTCAAAAGCTTCAATTTTGACCCGTTTCAGGCACAGAAATGACTTTAAACACACTTATTTTAGTTGACAAAGTCATAATTCACATCCAACAGTCATTTACAGTCAAAAGATTAAATGTTAAAATTTCATCCATATTGACCATTTTGGGATAGTTCGACATGTCCGGAGTCATCGTTTTTCATCCGAAAATTGATTTTTTGGACTGTATCAAAAATGATTCAAAATGTCAATTGGATCGTGCCTCATGTTGAATAACCACTTTTTAAACCCTCACAGTGACCAAAATTGCCATTTTTACAGAGTTTTGATTACTCAAAAGCTTCAATTTTGACCCCTTTGAGGCACAGAAACGACTTTAAAAACACTTATTTTAGTTGACAAAGTCATAATTCACATCCAACAATCATTTAGAGTCAAAAGATTAAATGTTAAAATTTCATCATTATAGACCATTTTGGGAACGTTCGACAGGTCCGGAGTCATCGTTTTTCATCCGAAAATTTATTTTTTGGACTGTACCAAAAATGATTCAAAATGTCAATTGGATCGTGCCTCATGTTGAATAACCACTTGTTAAACCCTCACAGTGACCAAAATTGCCATTTTTACAGAGTTTTGCTTACTCAAAAGCTTCAATTTTGACCCGTTTCAGGCACAGAAATGACTTTAAACACACTTATTTTAGTTGACAAAGTCATAATTCACATCCAACAGTCATTTACAGTCAAAAGATTAAATGTTAAAATTTCATCCATTTTGACCATTTTGGGATCGTTCGACATGTCCGGAGTCATCGTTTTTCATCCGAGAAATTGATTTTTTGGACTGTACCAAAAATGATTCAAAATGTCAATTGGATCGTGCCTCATGTTGAATAACCACTTTTTAAACCCTCAGAGTGACCAAAATTGCCATTTTTACAGAGTTTTGCTTACTCAAAAGCTTCAATTTTGACCCGTTTCAGGCACAGAAATGACTTTAAACACACTTATTTTAGTTGACAAAGTCATAATTCACATCCAACAGTCATTTACAGTCAAATGATTAAATGTTAAAATTTCATCCATATTGACCATTTTGGGATAGTTCGACATGTCCGGAGTCATCGTTTTTCATCCGAAAATTGATGTTTTGGACTGTACCAAAAATGATTCAAAATGTCAATTGGATCGTGCCTCATGTTGAATAACCACTTTTTAAACCCTCACAGTGACCAAAATTGCCATTTTTACAGAGTTTTGCTTACTCAAAAGCTTCAATTTTGACCCCTTTGAGGCACAGAAACGACTTTAAACACACTTATTTTAGTTGACAAAGTCATAATTCACATCCAACAGTCATTTAGAGTCAAAAGATTAAATGTTAAAATTTCATCATTATAGACCATTTTGGAAACGTTCGACAGGTCCGGAGTCATCGTTTTTCATCCGAAAATTTATTTTTTGGACTGTACCAAAAATGATTCAAAATGTCAATTGGATCATGCCTCATGTTGAATAACCACTTTTTAAACCCTCACAGTGACCAAAATTGCCATTTTTACAGAGTTTTGCTTACTCAAAAGCTTCAATTTTGACCCGTTTCAGGCACAGAAATGACTTTAAACAAACTTATTTTAGTTGACAAAGTCATAATTCACATCCAACAGTCATTTACAGTCAAAAGATTAAATGTTAAAATTTCATCCATATTGACCATTTTGGGATAGTTCGACATGTCCGGAGTCATCGTTTTTCAATCGAAAATTGATTTTTTGGACTGTACCAAAAATGATTCAAAATGTCAATTGGATCGTGCCTCATGTTGAATAACCACTTTTTAAACCCTCACAGTGACCAAAATTGCCATTTTTACAGAGTTTTGCTTACTCAAAAGCTTCAATTTTGACCCGTTTCAGGCACAGAAATGACTTTAAACACACTTATTTAAGTCGACAAAGTCATAATTCACATCCAACAGTCATTTACAGTCAAAAGATTAAATGTTATAATTTCATCCATTTTGACCTTTTTGGGATCGTTCGACATGTCCGGAGTCATCGTTTTTCATCCGAAAATTGATTTTTTGGACTGTACCAAAAATTATTCAAAATGTCAATTGGATCGTGCCTCATGTTGAATAACCACTTTTTAAACCCTCAGAGTGACCAAAATTGCCATTTTTACAGAGTTTTGCTTACTCAAAAGCTTCAATTTTGACCCGTTTCAGGCACAGAAATGACTTTAAACACACTTATTTTAGTTGACAAAGTCATAATTCACATCCAACAGTCATTTACAGTCAAAAGATTAAATGTTAAAATTTCATCCATATTGACCATTTTGGGATAGTTCGACATGTCCGGAGTCATCGTTTTTCATCCGAAAATTGATTTTTTGGACTGTATCAAAAATGATTCAAAATGTCAATTGGATCGTGCCTCATGTTGAATAACCACTTTTTAAACCCTCACAGTGACCAAAATTGCCATTTTTACAGAGTTTTGCTTTCTCAAAAGCTTCAATTTTGACCCGTTTCAGGCACAGAAATGACTTTAAACACACTTATTTAAGTCGACAAAGTCATAATTCACATCCACCAGTCATTTACAGTCAAAAGATTAAATGTTATAATTTCATCCATTTTGACCTTTTTGGGATCGTTCGACATGTCCGGAGTCATCGTTTTTCATCCGAAAATTGATTTTTTGGACTGTACCAAAAATTATTCAAAATGTCAATTGGATCGTGCCTCATGTTGAATAACCACTTTTTAAACCCTCAGAGTGACCAAAATTGCCATTTTTACAGAGTTTTGCTTACTCAAAAGCTTCAATTTTGACCCGTTTCAGGCACAGAAATGACTTTAAACACACTTATTTTAGTTGACAAAGTCATAATTCACATCCAACAGTCATTTACAGTCAAAAGATTAAATGTTAAAATTTCATCCATATTGACCATTTTGGGATAGTTCGACATGTCCGGAGTCATCGTTTTTCATCCGAAAATTGATTTTTTGGACTGTATCAAAAATGATTCAAAATGTCAATTGGATCGTGCCTCATGTTGAATAACCACTTTTTAAACCCTCACAGTGACCAAAATTGCCATTTTTACAGAGTTTTGATTACTCAAAAGCTTCAATTTTGACCCCTTTGAGGCACAGAAACGACTTTAAAAACACTTATTTTAGTTGACAAAGTCATAATTCACATCCAACAGTCATTTAGAGTCAAAAGATTAAATGTTAAAATTTCATCATTATAGACCATTTTGGGAACGTTCGACAGGTCCGGAGTCATTGTTTTTCATCCGAAAATTTATTTTTTGGACTGTACCAAAAATGATTCAAAATGTCAATTGGATCGTGCCTCATGTTGAATAACCACTTTTTAAACCCTCACAGTGACCAAAATTGCCATTTTTACAGAGTTTTGCTTACTCAAAAGCTTCAATTTTGACCCGTTTCAGGCACAGAAATGACTTTAAACACACTTATTTTAGTTGACAAAGTCATAATTCACATCAAACAGTCATTTACAGTCAAAAGATTAAATGTTAAAATTTCATCCATTTTGACCATTTTGGGATCGTTCGACATGTCCGGAGTCATCGTTTTTCATCCGAAAATTGATTTTTTGGACTGTACCAAAAATGATTCAAAATGTCAATTGGATCGTGCCTCATGTTGAATAACCACTTTTTAAACCCTCAGAGTAACCAAAATTGCCATTTTTACAGAGTTTTGCTTACTCAAAAGCTTCAATTTTGACCCGTTTCAGGCACAGAAATGACTTTAAACACACTTATTTTAGTTGACAAAGTCATAATTCACATCCAACAGTCATTTACAGTCAAAAGATTAAATGTTAAAATTTCATCCATATTGACCATTTTGGGATAGTTCAACATGTCCGGAGTCATCGTTTTTCATCCGAAAATTGATTTTTTGGACTGTACCAAAAATGATTCAAAATGTCAATTGGATCGTGGCTCATGTTGAATAACCACTTTTTAAACCCTCACAGTGACCAAAATTGCCATTTTTACAGAGTTTTGCTTACTCAAAAGCTTCAATTTTGACCCGTTTCAGGCACAGTAATGACTTTAAACACACTTATTTTAGTTGACAAAGTCATAATTCACATCCAACTGTCATTTACAGTCAAAAGATTAAATGTTAAAATTTCATCCATATTGACCATTTTGGGATAGTTCGACATGTCCGGAGTCATCGTTTTTCATCCGAAAATTGATTTTTTGGACTGTACCAAAAATGATTCAAAATGTCAATTGGATCGTGCCTCATGTTGAATAACCACTTTTTAAACCCTCACAGTGACCAAAATTGCCATTTTTACAGAGTTTTGCCTACTCAAAAGCTTCAATTTTGACCCGTTTCAGGCACAGAAATGACTTTAAACACACTTATTTTAGTTGACAAAGTCATAATTCACATCCAACAGTCATTTACAGTCAAAAGATTAAATGTTAAAATTTCATCCATTTTGACCATTTTGGGATCGTTCGACATGTCCGGAGTCATCGTTTTTCATCCGAAAATTTATTTTTTGGACTGTACCAAAAATGATTCAAAATGTCAATTGGATCGTGCCTCATGTTGAATAACCACTTTTTAAACCCTCACAGTGACCAAAATTGCCATTTTTACAGAGTTTTGCTTACTCAAAAGCTTCAATTTTGACCCGTTTCAGGCACAGAAACGACTTTAAACACACTTATTTTAGCTGACAAAGTCACAATTCACATCCAACAGTCATTTACAGTCAAAAGATTAAATGTTAAAATTTCATCCATATTGACCATTTTGGGATCGTTCGACATGCCCGGAGTCATCGTTTTTCATCCGAAAATTGATTTTTTGGACTGTATCAAAAATGTTTCAAAATGTCAATTGGATCGTGCCTCATGTTGAATAACCACTTTTTAAACCCTCACAGTGACCAAAATTGCCATTTTAACAGAGTTTTGATTACTCAAAAGCTTCAATTTTGACCCCTTTGAGGCACAGAAACGACTTTAAACACACTTATTTTATTTGACAAAGTCATAATTCACATCCAACAGTCATTTAGAGTCAAAAGATTAAATGTTAAAATTTCATCATTATAGACCATTTTGGGAACGTTCGACAGGTCCGGAGTCATCGTTTTTCATCCGAAAATTTATTATTTGGACTGTACCAAAAATGATTCAAAATGTCAATTGGATCGTGCCTCATGTTGAATAACCACTTTTTAAACCCTCACAGTGACCAAAATTGCCATTTTTACAGAGTTTTGCTTACTCAAAAGCTTCAATTTTGACCCGTTTCAGGCACAGAAATGACTTTAAACACACTTATTTTAGTTGACAAAGTCATAATTCACATCCAACAGTCATTTACAGTCAAAAGATTAAATGTTAAAATTTCATCCATTTTGACCATTTTGGGATCGTTCGACATGTCCGGAGTCATCGTTTTTCATCCGAAAATGGATTTTTTGGACTGTACCAAAAATGATTCAAAATGTCAATTGGATCGTGCCTCATGTTGAATAACCACTTTTTAAACCCTCACACTGACCAAAATTGCCATTTTTACAGAGTTTTGCTTACTCAAAAGCTTCAATTTTGACCCGTTTCAGGCACAGAAATGACTTTAAACACACTTATTTTAGTTGACAAAGTCATAATTCACATCAAACAGTCATTTACAGTCAAAAGATTAAATGTTAAAATTTCATCCATTTTGACCATTTTGGGATCGTTCGACATGTCCGGAGTCATCGTTTTTCATCCGAAAATTGATTTTTTGGACTGTACCAAAAATGATTCAAAATGTCAATTGGATCGTGCCTCATGTTGAATAACCACTTTTTAAACCCTCAGAGTAACCAAAATTGCCATTTTTACAGAGTTTTGCTTACTCAAAAGCTTCAATTTTGACCCGTTTCAGGCACAGAAACGACTTTAAAAACACTTATTTTAGTTGACAAAGTCATAATTCACATCCAACAGTCATTTAGAGTCAAAAGATTAAATGTTAAAATTTCATCATTATAGACCATTTTGGGAACGTTCGACAGGTCCGGAGTCATCGTTTTTCATCCGAAAATTTATTTTTTGGACTGTACCAAAAATGATTCAAAATGTCAATTGGATCGTGCCTCATGTTGAATAACCACTTGTTAAACCCTCACAGTGACCAAAATTGCCATTTTTACAGAGTTTTGCTTACTCAAAAGCTTCAATTTTGACCCCTTTGAGGCACAGAAACGACTTTAAACACACTTATTTTAGTTGACAAAGTCATAATTCACATCTAACAGTCATTTAGAGTCAAAAGATTAAATGTTAAAATTTCATCATTATAGACCATTATTTTGGGATCGTTCGACATGTCCGGAGTCATCGTTTTTCATCCGAGAAATTGATTTTTTGGACTGTACCAAAAATGATTCAAAATGTCAATTGGATCGTGCCTCATGTTGAATAACCACTTTTTAAACCCTCACAGTGACCAAAATTGCCAATTTTACAGAGTTTTGCTTACTCAAAAGCTTCAATTTTGACCCCTTTGAGGCACAGAAACGACTTTAAACACACTTATTTTAGTTGACAAAGTCATAATTCACATCCAACAGTCATTTAGAGTCAAAAGATTAAATGTTAAATTTCCTCATTATAGACCATTTTGGGATTGTTCGACAGGTCCGGAGTCATCATTTTTCATCCGAAAATTGATTTTTTGGACTGTACCAAAAATGATTCAAAATGTCAATTGGATCGTGCCTCATGTTGAATAACCACTTTTTAAACCCTCAGAGTGACCAAAATTGCCATTTTTACAGAGTTTTGCTTACTCAAAAGCTTCAATTTTGACCCGTTTCAGGCACAGAAATGACTTTAAACACACTTATTTTAGTTGACAAAGTCATAATTCACATCCAACAGTCATTTACAGTCAAAAGATTAAATGTTAAAATTTCATCCATATTGACCATTTTGGGATAGTTCGACATGTCCGGAGTCATCGTTTTTCATCCGAAAATTGATTTTTTGGACTGTACCAAAAATGATTCAAAATGTCAATTGGATCGTGCCTCATGTTGAATAACCACTTTTTAAACCCTCACAGTGACCAAAATTGCCATTTTTACAGAGTTTTGCTTACTCAAAAGCTTCAATTTTGACCCCTTTGAGGCACAGAAACGACTTTAAACACACTTATTTTAGTTGACAAAGTCATAATTCACATCCAACAGTCATTTAGAGTCAAAAGATTAAATGTTAAAATTTCATCATTATAGACCATTTTGGGAACGTTCGACAGGTCCGGAGTCATCGTTTTCTTCCGAAAATTTATTTTTTGGACTGTACCAAAAATGATTCAAAATGTCAATTGGATCGTGCCTCATGTTGAATAACCACTTTTTAAACCCTCACAGTGACCAAAATTGCCATTTTTACAGAGTTTTGCTTACTCAAAAGCTTCAATTTTGACCCGTTTCAGGCACAAAAATGACTTTAAACACACTTATTTTAGTTGACAAAGTCATAATTCACATCCAACAGTCATTTACAGTCAAAAGATTAAATGTTAAAATTTCATCCATATTGACCATTTTGGGATAGTTCGACATGTCCGGAGTCATCGTTTTTCAATCGAAAATTGATTTTTTGGACTGTACCAAAAATGATTCAAAATGTCAATTAGATCGTGCCTCATGTTGAATAACCACTTTTAAACCCTCACAGTGACCAAAATTGCCATTTTTACAGAGTTTTGCTTACTCAAAAGCTTCAATTTTGACCCGTTTCAGGCACAGAAATGACTTTAAACACACTTATTTTAGTCGACAAAGTCATAATTCCCATCCAACAGTCATTTACAGTCAAAAGATTAAATGTTATAATTTCATCCATTTTGACCTTTTTGGGATCGTTCGACATGTCCGGAGTCATCGTTTTTCATCCGAAAATTGATTTTTTGGACTGTACCAAAAATGATTCAAAATGTCAATTGGATCGTGCCTCATGTTGAATAACCACTTTTTAAACCCTCACAGTGACTAAAATTGCCATTTTTACAGAGTTTTGCTTACTCAAAAGCTTCAATTTTGACCCGTTTCAGGCACAGAAATGACTTTAAACACACTTATTTTAGTTGACAAAGTCATAATTCACATCCAACAGTCATTTACAGTCAAAAGATTAAATGTTAAAATTTCATCCATTTTGACCATTTTGGGATCGTTCGACATGTCCGGAGTCATCGTTTTTCATCCGAGAAATTGATTTTTTGGACTGTACCAAAAATGATTCAAAATGTCAATTGGATCGTGCCTCATGTTGAATAACCACTTTTTAAACCCTCACAGTGACCAAAATTGCCAATTTTACAGAGTTTTGCTTACTCAAAAGCTTCAATTTTGACCCCTTTGAGGCACAGAAACGACTTTAAACACACTTATTTTAGTTGACAAAGTCATAATTCACATCCAACAGTCATTTAGAGTCAAAAGATTAAATGTTAAAATTTCATCATTATAGACCATTTTGGGAACGTTCGACAGGTCCGGAGTCATCGTTTTTCATCCGAAAATTTATTTTTTGGACTGTACCAAAAATAATTCAAAATGTCAATTGGATCGTGCCTCATGTTGAATAACCACTTTTTAAACCCTCACAGTGACCAAAATTGCCATTTTTACAGAGTTTTGCTTACTCAAAAGCTTCAATTTTGACCCGTTTCAGGCACAGAAATGACTTTAAACACACTTATTTTAGTTGACAAAGTCATAATTCACATCCAACAGTCATTTACAGTCAAAAGATTAAATGTTAAAATTTCATCCATATTGACCATTTTGGGATAGTTCGACATGTCCGGAGTCATCGTTTTTCAATCGAAAATTGATTTTTTGGACTGTACCAAAAATGATTCAAAATGTCAATTGGATCGTGCCTCATGTTGAATAACCACTTTTTAAACCCTCACAGTGACCAAAATTGCCATTTTTACAGAGTTTTGCTTACTCAAAAGCTTCAATTTTGACCCGTTTCAGGCACAGAAATGACTTTAAACACACTTATTTTAGTCGACAAAGTCATAATTCACATCCAACAGTCATTTACAGTCAAAGATTAAATGTTATAATTTCATCCATTTTGACCTTTTTGGGATCGTTCGACATGTCCGGAGTCATCGTTTTTCATCCGAAAATTGATTTTTTGGACTGTACCAAAAATTATTCAAAATGTCAATTGGATCGTGCCTCATGTTGAATAACCACTTTTTAAACCCTCAGAGTGACCAAAATTGCCATTTTTACAGAGTTTTGCTTACTCAAAAGCTTCAATTTTGACCCGTTTCAGGCACAGAAATGACTTTAAACACACTTATTTTAGTTGACAAAGTCATAATTCACATCCAACAGTCATTTACAGTCAAAAGATTAAATGTTAAAATTTCATCCATATTGACCATTTTGGGATAGTTCGACATGTCCGGAGTCATCGTTTTTCATCCGAAAATTGATTTTTTGGACTGTATCAAAAATGATTCAAAATGTCAATTGGATCGTGCCTCATGTTGAATAACCACTTTTTAAACCCTCACAGTGACCAAAATTGACATTTTTACAGAGTTTTGATTACTCAAAAGCTTCAATTTTGACCCCTTTGAGGCACAGAAACGACTTTGAAAACACTTATTTTAGTTGACAAAGTCATAATTCACATCCAACAGTCATTTAGAGTCAAAAGATTAAATGTTAAAATTTCATCATTATAGACCATTTTGGGAAGGTTCGACAGGTCCGGAGTCATCGTTTTTCATCCGAAAATTTATTTTTTGGACTGTACCAAAAATGATTCAAAATGTCAATTGGATCGTGCCTCATGTTGAATAACCACTTTTTAAACCCTCACAGTGACCAAAATTGCCATTTTTACAGAGTTTTGCTTACTCAAAAGCTTCAATTTTGACCCGTTTCAGGCACAGAAATGACTTTAAACACACTTATTTTAGTTGACAAAGTCATAATTCACATCCAACAGTCATTTACAGTCAAAAGATTAAATGTTAAAATTTCATCCATTTTGACCATTTTGGGATCGTTCGACATGTCCGGAGTCATCGTTTTTCATCCGAGAAATTGATTTTTTGGACTGTACCAAAAATGATTCAAAATGTCAATTGGATCGTGCCTCATGTTGAATAACCACTTTTTAAACCCTCACAGTGACCAAAATTGCCAATTTTACAGAGTTTTGCTTACTCAAAAGCTTCAATTTTGACCCGTTTCAGGCACAGAAATGACTTTGAAAACACTTATTTTAGTTGACAAAGTCATAATTCACATCCAACAGTCATTTACAGTCAAAAGATTAAATGTTAAAATTTCATCCATATTGACCATTTTGGGATAGTTCGACATGTCCGGAGTCATCGTTTTTCAATCGAAAATTGATTTTTTGGACTGTACCAAAAATGATTCAAAATGTCAATTAGATCGTGCCTCATGTTGAATAACCACTTTTTAAACCCTCACAGTGACCAAAATTGCCATTTTTACAGAGTTTTGCTTACTCAAAAGCTTCAATTTTGACCCGTTTCAGGCACAGAAATGACTTTAAACACACTTATTTTAGTCGACAAAGTCATAATTCCCATCCAACAGTCATTTACAGTCAAAAGATTAAATGTTATAATTTCATCCATTTTGACCTTTTTGGGATCGTTCGACATGTCCGGAGTCATCGTTTTTCATCCGAAAATTGATTTTTTGGACTGTACCAAAAATGATTCAAAATGTCAATTGGATCGTGCCTCATGTTGAATAACCACTTTTTAAACCCTCACAGTGACCAAAATTGCCATTTTTACAGAGTTTTGCTTACTCAAAAGCTTCAATTTTGACCCGTTTCAGGCACAGAAATGACTTTAAACACACTTATTTTAGTTGACAAAGTCATAATTCACATCCAACAGTCATTTACAGTCAAAAGATTAAATGTTAAAATTTCATCCATTTTGACCATTTTGGGATCGTTCGACATGTCCGGAGTCATCGTTTTTCATCCGAGAAATTGATTTTTTGGACTGTACCAAAAATGATTCAAAATGTCAATTGGATCGTGCCTCATGTTGAATAACCACTTTTTAAACCCTCACAGTGACCAAAATTGCCAATTTTACAGAGTTTTGCTTACTCAAAAGCTTCAATTTTGACCCCTTTGAGGCACAGAAACGACTTTAAACACACTTATTTTAGTTGACAAAGTCATAATTCACATCCAACAGTCATTTAGAGTCAAAAGATTAAATGTTAAAATTTCATCATTATAGACCATTTTGGGAACGTTCGACAGGTCCGGAGTCATCGTTTTTCATCCGAAAATTTATTTTTTGGACTGTACCAAAAATAATTCAAAATGTCAATTGGATCGTGCCTCATGTTGAATAACCACTTTTTAAACCCTCACAGTGACCAAAATTGCCATTTTTACAGAGTTTTGCTTACTCAAAAGCTTCAATTTTGACCCGTTTCAGGCACAGAAATGACTTTAAACACACTTATTTTAGTTGACAAAGTCATAATTCACATCCAACAGTCATTTACAGTCAAAAGATTAAATGTTAAAATTTCATCCATATTGACCATTTTGGGATAGTTCGACATGTCCGGAGTCATCGTTTTTCAATCGAAAATTGATTTTTTGGACTGTACCAAAAATGATTCAAAATGTCAAGTGGATCGTGCCTCATGTTGAATAACCACTTTTTAAACCCTCACAGTGACCAAAATTGCCATTTTTACAGAGTTTTGCTTTCTCAAAAGCTTCAATTTTGACCCGTTTCAGGCACAGAAATGACTTTAAACACACTTATTTTAGTCGACAAAGTCATAATTCACATCCAACAGTCATTTACAGTCAAAAGATTAAATGTTATAATTTCATCCATTTTGACCATTTTGGGATCGTTCGACATGTCCGGAGTCATCGTTTTTCATCCGAGAAATTGATTTTTTGGACTGTACCAAAAATGATTCAAAATGTCAATTGGATCGTGCCTCATGTTGAATAACCACTTTTTAAACCCTCACAGTGACCAAAATTGCCAATTTTACAGAGTTTTGCTTACTCAAAAGCTTCAATTTTGACCCGTTTCAGGCACAGAAATGACTTTAAACACACTTATTTTAGTTGACAAAGTCATAATTCACATCCAACAGTCATTTACAGTCAAAAGATTAAATGTTAAAATTTCATCCATATTGACCATTTTGGGATAGTTCGACATGTCCGGAGTCATCGTTTTTCATCCGAAAATTGATTTTTTGGACTGTATCAAAAATGATTCAAAATGTCAATTGGATCGTGCCTCATGTTGAATAACCACTTTTTAAACCCTCACAGTGACCAAAATTGCCATTTTTACAGAGTTTTGATTACTCAAAAGCTTCAATTTTGACCCCTTTGAGGCACAGAAACGACTTTAAAAACACTTATTTTAGTTGACAAAGTCATAATTCACATCCAACAGTCATTTAGAGTCAAAAGATTAAATGTTAAAATTTCATCATTATAGACAATTTTGGGAACGTTCGACAGGTCCGGAGTCATCGTTTTTCATCCGAAAATTTATTTTTTGGACTGTACCAAAAATGATTCAAAATGTCAATTGGATCGTGCCTCATGTTGAATAACCACTTTTTAAACCCTCACAGTGACCAAAATTGCCATTTTTACAGAGTTTTGCTTACTCAAAAGCTTCAATTTTGACCCGTTTCAGGCACAGAAATGACTTTAAAGACACTTATTTTAGTTGACAAAGTCATAATTCACATCCAACAGTCATTTAGAGTCAAAAGATTAAATGTTAAAATTTCATCATTATAGACCATTTTGGGATTGTTCGACAGGTCCGGAGTCATCATTTTTCATCCGAAAATTGATTTTTTGGACTGTACCAAAAATGATTCAAAATGTCAATTGGATCGTGCCTCATGTTGAATAACCACTTTTTAAACCCTCAGAGTGACCAAATTTGCCATTTTTACAGAGTTTTGCTTACTCAAAAGCTTCAATTTTGACCCGTTTCAGGCACAGAAATGACTTTAAACACACTTATTTTAGTTGACAAAGTCATAATTCACATCCAACAGTCATTTACAGTCAAAAGATTAAATGTTAAAATTTCATCCATATTGACCATTTTGGGATAGTTCGACATGTCCGGAGTCATCGTTTTTCATCCGAAAATAGATTTTTTGGACTGTACCAAAAATGATTCAAAATGTCAATTGGATCGTGCCTCATGTTGAATAACCACTTTTTAAACCCTCACAGTGACCAAAATTGCCATTTTTACAGAGTTTTGCTTACTCAAAAGCTTCAATTTTGACCCCTTTGAGGCACAGAAACGACTTTAAACACACTTATTTTAGTTGACAAAGTCATAATTCACATCCAACAGTCATTTAGAGTCAAAAGATTAAATGTTAAAATTTCATCATTATAGACCATTTTGGGAACGTTCGACAGGTCCGGAGTCATCGTTTTTCTTCCGAAAATTTATTTTTTGGACTGTACCAAAAATGATTCAAAATGTCAATTGGATCGTGCCTCATGTTGAATAACCACTTTTTAAACCCTCACAGTGACCAAAATTGCCATTTTTACAGAGTTTTGCTTACTCAAAAGCTTCAATTTTGATCCGTTTCAGGCACAGAAATGACTTTAAACACACTTATTTTAGTTGACAAAGTCATAATTCACATCCAACAGTCATTTACAGTCAAAACATTAAATGTTAAAATTTCATCCATATTGACCATTTTGGGATAGTTCGACATGTCCGGAGTCATCGTTTCTCAATCGAAAATTGATTTTTTGGACTGTACCAAAAATGATTCAAAATGTCAATTAGATCGTGCCTCATGTTGAATAACCACTTTTTAAACCCTCACAGTGACCAAAATTGCCATTTTTACAGAGTTTTGCTTACTCAAAAGCTTCAATTTTGACCCGTTTCAGGCACAGAAATGACTTTAAACACACTTATTTTAGTCGACAAAGTCATAATTCCCATCCAACAGTCATTTACAGTCAAAAGATTAAATGTTATAATTTCATCCATTTTGACCTTTTTGGGATCGTTCGACATGTCCGGAGTCATCGTTTTTCATCCGAAAATTGATTTTTTGGACTGTACCAAAAATGATTCAAAATGTCAATTGGATCGTGCCTCATGTTGAATAACCACTTTTTAAACCCTCACAGTGACCAAAATTGCCATTTTTACAGAGTTTTGCTTACTCAAAAGCTTCAATTTTGACCCGTTTCAGGCACAGAAATGACTTTAAACACACTTATTTTAGTTGACAAAGTCATAATTCACATCCAACAGTCATTTACAGTCAAAAGATTAAATGTTAAAATTTCATCCATTTTGACCATTTTGGGATCGTTCGACATGTCCGGAGTCATCGTTTTTCATCCGAGAAATTGATTTTTTGGACTGTACCAAAAATGATTCAAAATGTCAATTGGATCGTGCCTCATGTTGAATAACCACTTTTTAAACCCTCACAGTGACCAAAATTGCCATTTTTACAGAGTTTTGCTTACTCAAAAGCTTCAATTTTGACCCGTTTCAGGCACAGAAATGACTTTAAACACACTTATTTTAGTTGACAAAGTCATAATTCACATCCAACAGTCATTTACAGTCAAAAGATTAAATGTTAAAATTTCATCCATATTGACCATTTTGGGATAGTTCGACATGTCCGGAGTCATCGTTTTTCAATCGAAAATTGATTTTTTGGACTGTACCAAAAATGATTCAAAATGTCAATTGGATCGTGCCTCATGTTGAATAACCACTTTTTAAACCCTCACAGTGACCAAAATTGCCATTTTTACAGAGTTTTGCTTACTCAAAAGCTTCAATTTTGACCCGTTTCAGGCACAGAAATGACTTTAAACACACTTATTTTAGTCGACAAAGTCATAATTCACATCCAACAGTCATTTACAGTCAAAAGATTAAATGTTATAATTTCATCCATTTTGACCTTTTTGGGATCGTTCGACATGTCCGGAGTCATCGTTTTTCATCCGAAAATAGATTTTTTGGACTGTACCAAAAATTATTCAAAATGTCAATTGGATCGTGCCTCATGTTGAATAACCACTTTTTAAACCCTCAGAGTGACCAAAATTGCCATTTTTACAGAGTTTTGCTTACTCAAAAGCTTCAATTTTGACCCGTTTCAGGCACAGAAATGACTTTAAACACACTTATTTTAGTTGACAAAGTCATAATTCACATCCAACAGTCATTTACAGTCAAAAGATTAAATGTTAAAATTTCATCCATATTGACCATTTTGGGATAGTTCGACATGTCCGGAGTCATCGTTTTTCATCCGAAAATAGATTTTTTGGACTGTACCAAAAATGATTCAAAATGTCAATTGGATCGTGCCTCATGTTGAATAACCACTTTTTAAACCCTCACAGTGACCAAAATTGCCATTTTTACAGAGTTTTGCTTACTCAAAAGCTTCAATTTTGACCCCTTTGAGGCACAGAAACGACTTTAAACACACTTATTTTAGTTGACAAAGTCATAATTCACATCCAACAGTCATTTAGAGTCAAAAGATTAAATGTTAAAATTTCATCATTATAGACCATTTTGGGAACGTTCGACAGGTCCGGAGTCATCGTTTTTCTTCCGAAAATTTATTTTTTGGACTGTACCAAAAATGATTCAAAATGTCAATTGGATCGTGCCTCATGTTGAATAACCACTTTTTAAACCCTCACAGTGACCAAAATTGCCATTTTTACAGAGTTTTGCTTACTCAAAAGCTTCAATTTTGATCCGTTTCAGGCACAGAAATGACTTTAAACACACTTATTTTAGTTGACAAAGTCATAATTCACATCCAACAGTCATTTACAGTCAAAACATTAAATGTTAAAATTTCATCCATATTGACCATTTTGGGATAGTTCGACATGTCCGGAGTCATCGTTTCTCAATCGAAAATTGATTTTTTGGACTGTACCAAAAATGATTCAAAATGTCAATTAGATCGTGCCTCATGTTGAATAACCACTTTTTAAACCCTCACAGTGACCAAAATTGCCATTTTTACAGAGTTTTGCTTACTCAAAAGCTTCAATTTTGACCCGTTTCAGGCACAGAAATGACTTTAAACACACTTATTTTAGTCGACAAAGTCATAATTCCCATCCAACAGTCATTTACAGTCAAAAGATTAAATGTTATAATTTCATCCATTTTGACCTTTTTGGGATCGTTCGACATGTCCGGAGTCATCGTTTTTCATCCGAAAATTGATTTTTTGGACTGTACCAAAAATGATTCAAAATGTCAATTGGATCGTGCCTCATGTTGAATAACCACTTTTTAAACCCTCACAGTGACCAAAATTGCCATTTTTACAGAGTTTTGCTTACTCAAAAGCTTCAATTTTGACCCGTTTCAGGCACAGAAATGGCTTTAAACACACTTATTTTAGTTGACAAAGTCATAATTCACATCCAACAGTCATTTACAGTCAAAAGATTAAATGTTAAAATTTCATCCATTTTGACCATTTTGGGATCGTTCGACATGTCCGGAGTCATCGTTTTTCATCCGAGAAATTGATTTTTTGGACTGTACCAAAAATGATTCAAAATGTCAATTGGATCGTGCCTCATGTTGAATAACCACTTTTTAAACCCTCACAGTGACCAAAATTGCCATTTTTACAGAGTTTTGCTTACTCAAAAGCTTCAATTTTGACCCGTTTCAGGCACAGAAATGACTTTAAACACACTTATTTTAGTTGACAAAGTCATAATTCACATCCAACAGTCATTTACAGTCAAAAGATTAAATGTTAAAATTTCATCCATATTGACCATTTTGGGATAGTTCGACATGTCCGGAGTCATCGTTTTTCAATCGAAAATTGATTTTTTGGACTGTACCAAAAATGATTCAAAATGTCAATTGGATCGTGCCTCATGTTGAATAACCACTTTTTAAACCCTCACAGTGACCAAAATTGCCATTTTTACAGAGTTTTGCTTACTCAAAAGCTTCAATTTTGACCCGTTTCAGGCACAGAAATGACTTTAAACACACTTATTTTAGTCGACAAAGTCATAATTCACATCCAACAGTCATTTACAGTCAAAAGATTAAATGTTATAATTTCATCCATTTTGACCTTTTTGGGATCGTTCGACATGTCCGGAGTCATCGTTTTTCATCCGAAAATAGATTTTTTGGACTGTACCAAAAATTATTCAAAATGTCAATTGGATCGTGCCTCATGTTGAATAACCACTTTTTAAACCCTCAGAGTGACCAAAATTGCCATTTTTACAGAGTTTTGCTTACTCAAAAGCTTCAATTTTGACCCGTTTCAGGCACAGAAATGACTTTAAACACACTTATTTTAGTTGACAAA